>NC_134458.1:214947419-215247419 GCF_047948215.1 Lycorma delicatula | reverse complement strand
AATGGAATTTGAAATCGCCAATATAATATTTTTTGATTTACTTAGAGAACAATATATATCTCGGCCAAAACTTATAAAAGATATCTTAATAAGAACCGGTATTTTAAATTACGCGTCATTTTGGAACTACAAGATTTTAAACTGACATGTTAGATATCTGTCTTAGGAAGATTTAGAGATCATTAGAAATGCTACGTTACATGTTAGAGCAATGTTTATTATTGTCAAATCCCGTTACATTAATGAAGTGTGTTTCGCGAAAAGAGTGAGAAAATTACGTACTTATTCGGTAGACATAGTGCTCCGTCTCGATCAAAAGTTGAATAGTTAATTAAAAAATTTGAGCATAGGTATTCCCTGAAAGAGGTACAGCGCGTGTCCATCAACGATCCAGTTGATCTGTACAAAACATCGTTGCAGTGAGTGAGAGTGTTAATCCTTAAAAATCAATACGCCATCGAGCACAATTAAACATTTCAAGGGCTGCAGTACAACAAATTTTGAGAAAAGACTTTCTCCTTCGTGGATACAAAATTCAATTGACACAAGATCTGCATCCTAGAGACCGTCAACATCGAAGAGACTTCGTCAGTCAGGTCTTGGAATATAAAAAAGTGGATGATGAATTTCAAGGAAAATAGTCTTAGCGAAGAGGGTAATTTCATCCATAAGCGTTTCGTGAATAAACAATATCGTAGAATTTCTTCGACAATGATCTTAGTGTTACTGTTACGGTGAATGCTGTTCGTTATCGTGCGATATAGAGGATTTTTTTTTGTTGTAAGAATTGAAAGCTATAAACTGGAATCAATGTGTATTTCTAATAAATAAATTAATAGAAAACCAAACATTTTCTCTGAGATATTTATAATAACCTGTATACAAGTAGAATTTATGAAGATATAGAAGATTGGAAGATATAGAAGTCCAACAGGATGATGCGGCCTGCTACATAGTACATGAAACGATACAATTATTGGAGACTAAATTTACAGATCGTGCTATCTCTCGTTTTGGAGATCAGAACTGATCAGTAAGGTCTTGCAATTAATTTTTGTGGGGTTATTTTGAGTGTAACGTGATTTCCAATAACCTACAGACACTCCTAAAATTAGAGAACGAAATTCGCCGCTGTATTGAAGAAATTGATTTGTAGATATGTGAATCTATCTGTACTTGAAAATTCTATTAAAAGAATGAACACCTGCCGATGGACCATGACAATCGTTTAGTTGACATTCCATATTTAAACTCATATAATGTACTTTATATTACAATAAAAATATTAAATATTATTGATAAAAAAGTGAGTTTTTTCTTAATTAAAATACCGATTCTTAGTGAGACGTCCTTTATAATATTCACTCTCGTCCGATTTTTCTAAGGTTGTGTAAAATTAGGAAAACAAAGAATTTTTTAATAGTTTATTATTATATTTAAAATAAAAATATTCAAGGAAACTTCATTGATTTTATTTTACAAAAAATAATTCTATTGTAGTTATTCACTCAAGATAAAAAAAAATAAAGGGAAATTAGTGTAGATAATAAAAGATGGACTTATTTTTCGGGTAAAATTTAAACGGACGTAACTTCTTCATGTGTGAAATATTTTTACGCTATATTTTGAGGTTCAAAATAGAACAAAAGGAACAAGATGAAAATGTAAAGAAGCAAAAATGAATTACAATATTGAAATGAAGAAGAAATGTACGAGAAAGTAAAAGACAAAAAATAGATAAAAAAGAAGAAAAAATATGTAGAAGCGGGGGAGAAAGAGCAGAGGAAGCCGAAGAAAAATAAAAAAAGATCAGAAGGAAAAAGAAGAAAGAAAATATAACAAGAAGAAGGAAAAGAAAAAATTAAGCTGCAACTAACCTCATCGGTAAAAATAAATTTAAATAAGATTTTATGCAAAACTCTTCCCGGAACGTATTTACGAAATAACTGAATCGTTGAAATCAAAATGATAATGATCAAAGTTATCGAAGTTTATTGTAAAACTAGTTATGACATTTATTATAGAAGAAAGTTAACTGATGAACTGGAATCAATGTATTTCGAATATATATATATAAAAAAATAAAAAACCAAACATTTTCTCTTAGGTTTTTTAAAAACCTACATATAAAGAGAATATATGAAGAATAAAAATGAAAGAAATATAAAAATGAAAACGAGAGACGTTCATATATATAATAAAACTTAAGAGCAAAACTGAGGTAGAATTTTCAAAAAGGCATAATAAAGTTTGCCTTAAAGGTAATACAAAGTGAAACGTTTGACGTTAAATTTATCCTTTTTTTATATTAAAAATAATATTCTTCATCAGGTTTTCCATAAATAAACGAACGATATTTGTATTTATAACAAATGGATTTATTTAAAAATAGGAAAAAACTGATTTCAACTGTAAATCTGGCTTACATTTAAATTACCTTCATTTACTTGTTTAAAAATCAAAACGCTATTCTTATTCGTTTTCGTTCACCTATATTTTTCCTTTACCTCTATTTCAATACTATATATATTTTTTATCTGGAGATAAATTTACCTTACTATTCAAATTTAAAAGCACGTGGTTTGAAAATACAAAAATACAAGATACATATCAATAAAAAATTTTTTTTTTACTTCCGTTTTATAATTTTCTTTATAAATAAAACTAATATTATTTTTATAAACCTTTACTGTTCTGAGATTATTATTACAATGTAATGTTATATATTTAAAAAAACTTTATTCCATTTTCTACACGTCTCACCCGCATCCCCTTTCTATTTCTCTTTCCTTTCCCACCACAGGTAAAATGCGTGCTCAAAACCTATTTCCAGTCTGTCCAGAGTTCTACAGGACGGATGGCTGTTTTTTTTTATTCTGCTCGGAATAGCTCACAGACACGTCACCAAGCATCAACAGACCTTCAAAGTATTTTTCCTGGGAGTAATAACTTCGGAAATTTCCTCAATTAAGCAATAAATGAGAATGTTTTGAGGAATCCTCGAGGAGACTCAAGTTCTGGATCCGATGATGCTTGATGATATATCACTCCGGGTCATTCCGAGCAGAATAAAAACATTTCAGCCCGATCAGTCCAGTAGAACGCCCACACAGACTGGAAATAGGTTTTCAACCCGATCTGTTTTAATACACAAGCTACTTAATAACATTTTTTTATTATATAATTACCTCATTACCTAATGAGGTAATGACCTCATTACCCATTAACCTTACTTCATTCAAATTTAAAAGCATTTGGTTTGAAAATATAAGGTAAATATCAGTAAATAAAAATTTTATTTACTCCCGTTTTCTAATTTTCTTAATTAATAAAATTACAATCAACCTTACATTTTAAATCAGGGTTCATCCATATATCTCATTAAAATTGATTCAGTTATTCTTGTGTGTAACGCAAATTAACAGATATAAATAAAAGTAATTGATTTTTTTTCAGATTTGTATGAAACGGACAAAAATATCATGGAAAAAATGTATTTTGACCGCTATGTAAATCTAAATTTATATAATTAAGATATCGAGATTGCATTTTCTTAGAAAAATGCTTTATCGAAATGATTTAAAATTTTAACTAGTCTTAGTTTCTTATAAATCGTACAGTTCTTTAATCCACTTTTTTATATTTTTTGTAGAAAGTATTTTAAAATCGGTACAACTATATAGGAATGTGAAATTCTACGTATTTGACATTTAGTTTTTTCAAATGTCTAACAACTTTATGAAAAGTAATTTTTGAAGCAGATAAAGCACATATGAAAGATGATAGATGAGGTATCTTTTACGTAACATGTTGTACGTATAACAGTGGCAAACTCATTTGTAAGAAAATGTTTTTGAAAATTTTAACGAGTCTTTAACTTCTTTATGGGCAGCCATCCTTAGAAAACAGTTGAATTTGAGCTCTTACAAGTTTACAGAAACGTAATTTAAAAATTCATATCACACTAACAATTCTCTTTTAAATTCTTTCTTTCTTTTGTTAGGGATCACTTCTTTATAAATAAACTTTTCTTCAATTTTTCCCACAGAGTAGGAAGCCCCAAAAGTCAAAAGTTTTTCTTATTCGAAATTTGGGAATGTTTAAATCTTATCTATTTTTTGGTAATCATCATAATCAACGAAAAACCAAGGCATTATTTAACTTGACGCTTCAAGCTCTGCACTTAATAAAAAACAAGAAGGTATAAGAACATATGTTAAAATATGGACTTTTAGTTATATTTTTATCAAATCTTACGTCATGTCGTCTAAGCAGTGCCAAAAGTAATGTAGTGATTTTGTTAAACATCATTACCAGGGACGTCGTAAGTCACAAACTGATGAGTGCTAAAGAGCCAATTCTATTCTTCAAATACGAGTATAAAGTATTCAAATTTTTTTTTGTTTAAAAAAAAATGAACTACCATTAATACAATAATTATACCAGGGTAGATCAAAAGTTTAAACTTAATTTTAAATATCAATTGCCCTTTTTTAACACTTTTTAGTTCTTTCCGATTTGAAAAGTACAACAAGCCTGGAAGTTTTTACGATTCAAAATTTCATCTAAAAAAAAATAAAAAAAATAAAAAAATAATCCCTGAAACTAATATTTTAATAATCAGAACTCAAATAGCTTATCATACTTCGTATGATAAGCTACAATATCGTATGATAAGCTACTACATCGTACTTTAACATCAAGAATGTACCGGCAGAAACATTTATACCCCACATTATTATCCGTTTTCAGAACTGGGATCCTGAAATCTGTTTTTGATTTGACTCAATGCGGTAGACCACGTCTTGTCTTTACAATTCTCACCATTTAACACGTAGAAGGAACTATCGGGAAGGAACACGGCACTTCAACCTGAAGACGGTTTCGTCAATTGAAATTACCCACAAAACTGTTACGGTGTACCCTTCTTTGCTTGTTTTTATATCGCATCTTATTTTCTCAGAATGAATACTCCTCATCAAGCGCTTATTGTAATTCTATTTACTTATGGTTCCTTAAGTAAATAAACGAATTGTGATACAAAAGAAAAAATAAATTAGTATAGTTAATTACCGGTTTACACTTACTAATTTTTAAAATGATTAATTATAAACAAATGTTACATACTGTTTTATAGAGAAAAAATAATCAGAAATAAAACTTGGAAGGATATGAATGAAATTTGATATAAAAATTTGAAACAGTGTTTATAATCAGTTGCTTTTCAGAGAGAAATACATCAATTTATTATCTTTTTATACGCACTGTTCCAGTTTAGAAACAAATTAAGAATATTCATCCTAGAAATAAAAATACTGTGACGTATGTAAAGCATCTCAGGGTACAAGAGATACTCATATAAATTGCTTTCCTACGAGCAATGATGTTCACTATACGACCATTCTCAATAGTGAACAAAATGAAGATCTAAGACTGTAAGAATGGACATCACTTGAAATTTAATGCGCCTGACATACTGATATTTGGCAATAGGCAATGTCATAAAGAAAAGGTCAAGAGTAGGAAATCCCTTGTAAGCTTGGCATGAAATGTTTATTCCTTTAAGCGTTGGCTAACTGTTAATTTTTTAGTTTTTTTAATCTTATGAGAGGGGTAATCTTTTTAACATATAAGAGAATAAAAAAAGAGAATCTATTTTAATATGAACGTCTGGTAATTACAGAATATTAACTCTAATGATACAATTTAATTAAGAATAGAATAAAAAAAAAAAAAAAATACGTTTTTAAACATAAAAAAATGTGTATATATATATATATATATACATAGATATTAATATAGATATACATAGATAGTTAACAAGAAAGAGAATTCTATCCCGTTAAAAATAAAACAGACGAATGTTAGAGACAGAGAGAGAAAAATTATATTCAGGGGATGAAAGAGAGACGTTGGACCGTTTGCTTTTTCTATGAAGGAACATCCTAGGGAAAAGTCAAATCACAAGAGTGAAATAAAAGTCTGAACTGAAATAAATAAACTTTATAAACTCTTAAAAGAGCTGTACTGGTATAAATATGTATTTTAAAAAAGTAAAATATATTACATTTTAAAAGAAATAATAATTGAGCTCAAAAATACAAATATTATAAGAAAAAATGTAAATTAATCTGTAAGCAGGATTATAATTTTATTACACCTTATATTATTAATAAATTCATCGTGGTAAATATTATTTCTGAATAGATTAGGTTTAACAGTTATTTATTTACAAAGCTAAAAAAATGTGTGTTCTTGTTTTCTTTAGTATGTGTCGATTTTTTTGTTTCAAAATGAATAGGTCCGACTACAATTGACGAATTAAAGTAGAAAGTATTGTAAAAAGAAAATATCTTTGAGTATATAACATTTATTATCTAAAAAAATAGCCCTTTTTATCTTTCTCCCAGATTTTTCTAGGCTTGGGTGGAAAGGGTTTTAATAGTTTTCTAGCCGGATGCTTTTTCTGACATTAACGAACAACATTACCTCAGCAAAAAAAAGTAGAAAATACAATCTTAATAGAAGAACAGCTTAAAAAAAGATATTATAAAAATTTAAAATAAAAATAAAATTTTAAGTAAATTTTAATGTATTTTGTGAATCTAGTAAATTGTATAAATTGAGGGTCTACAAAACTACTTACACTTTATAAAAAGAAACTCCAGTATTTTATTTAACAGCACCTCAGGTATTGGCAACCATTTATCTTTTAAGGTAGGAACATCTTTAACAAAGTCTAAACAAAGGATGGTGTGTTCCAAGTCGTTTAACAGGCTTTCCAGGTGAACTAGTTAAGATGCTCAAAAATTTATTCTCATCCCGTTTTCCGATCATGAATCTTGGATTATAGATTTCTTGGGTCACCGTCTCCTTCAGAATAATACCAAAACATTCTGTCGCTTTCAAGTCAAGAAAACCGTCGGCCATTTCTTAGTAAGAAAAGAAAAAAAGTCGTTTTGACATAAAATATATTGCATTTCATTCACTTTAAAAACGAGCAATTTTTTCGTAGAAAAACCCATTAAATGATTTTCCCAAACCTCTTTTATGATTTACTTAAGTCTTCTGGTTGTAAAATAAATAAATATCCGGATGCAGTCATGTTCTTTGTTAAGATTTCCTGGAATTTTTCATAATAAAATAAATTATTATTTTCGTACGGCTTTTAATGATAAAATTTCATATCTAAAGGATAGATCAATTTATACATACCTCGATATGATTATTTATCGATACCTCAAAAGTTATTCCCTTAAAAATCCAGACCCTTATCAGCAATCAAACATCGGAGTTTCAGTTTAGCAGTCAAGATATTGTTGACTGAGGCATCAAGGCAGTCATTATCAGATCATTTAATTACACTTTTAAAAAAATTAATTTTGTTGCATTTACTCGATCGGGATATTTAAAACATATTTTGGGGAAAACATAAATCTATAACATTATTAATAATTTTTGTATAAAAAACTGGTTGAAATTTTAAACAGGAGCTTTGACCAGTCTATGAATGGAGTAGTTTTATATAATTCAAAATACGCCGTACGCAGATCAGAGATTTTTTGATTTGCATGGCATTTCTTGCGCCACCATCCCATTCGGTCGCCCTAAAGCATAAGACCGAATGTCTGTGCCACAAACGACTACTCAGCCTCCAATCAGTTTAGCGACCAGTGTCCTAACTAGCTCCTAGAGCTAACTTAATTGCGTGAGTGAACTAAGCATGGTGCCACTCACCACTTGCTTCGTGTCCCACCGCTCACTTGTCATATATTCTAAAATGGGTAGGCGCACCCCGTCAACTACTAAAATATATATGACATTCAATAAATTAAATTTATGTCGTCAAGACAGCAATTCGCTGCCACGCCTAGGTCGCTGAATGCCAGAAAGTACCTGTCCATCAATATTAAAGCTCTTGGAGCTTTATTTGGCTAATGGCCAGCCATAATTCTCGAGTAGCTTCCCACAGCAGCGAGGTAGGAGTCTTTCCCTTAAATAAACTACTGATGCCGGTTGAACAAAGCAACGGCATCAAGGAACACCCAGACGGTCCGACAGTGCGGCTCACGCCACATTGACTCGCCGCTTATGAGTGGCAATTTTTTCCCTTGACTTTAGTTCGAGGGTGGCCTGAGTTCTCTGCCCCCTTCCCCCCAAGAGCTGGGCAGTCGAACATCATATGTTCGTTTGACTGTACCTCCCCGCAGGCGCACGGCTCATCAGCTGTCAGGCGGAACCGAAACAAATATTGGTTCAAGTACGCGTGGTTGGAGAGCACCTGGGCACCCGTTGCCCTTAAAAACGAAGGAGAGGCATACCATCCCCCCAAGTCCTGTATAAATCTATACAAGGACCTTCCCTTAGTCGTGGTGTGCCATTCTTGCTGCCATGCATCCATCGCGAGGCTGTAAAGCTTCCTCCTCAGGCGGGAGATGGGCAACTAAACGAAATTTAGAACCGGTGCATTGTGATCACCGTTCCGCGCCGGTACAAGCCCGGCTCGAAACCGCATCTCAAATATCTCGGCCTCCCTGCCTTTTCGCAACTTCCACATGGCTGCCCGAACTTTCACCACTAAATCGATTGGGAGAGCCTTTCCTAATACGGTGGTAGCCTCGTAGGAGGTTGTTTTAAAAACATCAGTGCATATTATTAATGCTCTGTGCTGGGCACTCCATAAATTCTGAATAAGTGCTCGATTTCTGTCCAACCTATGAGCCAGCAGCCGATCAGAGATGTGAGTCTCCTTCGCGATAACGCAAGGTCTTACACAGCCGTTAGAAGTCAACTCCAGAGCAACAACAAAGCAGGGAATTTCATGGGCAACTAGTTCGTGACATTTCCGCTGGTTTTTTTTTATGAAAAAGGGATCCACAATCTCCCCACTTGTTGGGAAAGTATGTATAACTTCCGAGAGACTATGTAGAAAAACAATAAATATTTAAAAAAAAAAAATTTTTATCCTGCAATAAAAAATGTTAAAAACAAACGCCCGGTTTATATTTGACTGTCCTAGTATAAAAACTGTTCAGACTACACTGTCAAGGAGGAAAGAGTTGTATAAAATCGAGTTTTAAGTTATCAAACATAGACGTACGTAAAATATACAAACAACTAATTTTGTGTAGTCTAATATAGAAAAATTAAAGTTAAAAAGTTAAATTTAAAATATAAAATGTAAAATCTAGAAAAAAAGATGGGATTAATCAATAAAAAAATAGTAGTTTCCTTGTGAGAGTATAATACAAGTTTTCGTTCAACTTTGACTCGTAGAAAACGTGACTGGTTAAATGTTTAAGCTCTGTTATAAACTTTTAATGTAACTTTGTAACTTTACAACAGTTTGAAAATGTGAAGCGTGAAAAGAGAAATTTTCAAAGGCAAAATTACAAAGTGAGTTCTTAATTTAAGATAGGATCTCTTTTAATATATACATATATATCCGACGTCCGTTTTAAACAGACTGAATATTTTAAACCTTTCCTTTTTGATTCGATTAGGTATATCAAATTATTTAATCTTCCATTTATTAATGGAATGAATATGTTAATTAGAGGTTTTACCTATCTGATGTAAAAGTGATGTAATTAAAAAATAATGAAGTAACTAAAAACCGAACAAAGCCGCCTACTCTTCACTAATTCTTAGTAATATAAATAAACTGGTGGCTAAATATAATTATGTGCCAATTAATTTACAAAGTTATTTAATATTTTGATCGGTTTAATTTGATATTAAACATTTCTTAATCAAATAAATATAATTATCCATTTTTCAATTTTTATAGTAAATCTCATGTTATCAATTATTCGGTTTCTAAATCTGGGTATTTTATAATTAATAAATTACAAATATTACTTTCAAAAAACTAAAAGAATAAGAGTTGAACTGTAAATGTTTTAAAAATAATAACGATATTATTTCTAAAAAAGAATAACTAAAAAAAAATTTGGTTTTTAACAGTAATTTCAATAGCAATGATTATCTATTCTGTAAGCTTCAAACACAACGTTTCACAAATTACTATTTTTGTGTTTTAAATCCTTAAAACCCAAAAGTGGTGTGTCGCACCGATTTTGGTCTTATATCTCAGGAGTGACCGAACCAAATTTCTTCTAACCTGATTTAAATATTTTTATATGTATGGGGCATTGATAATTGATTTTTTAAAAAAAATCTGTTAAGGAGGGATATCGCGACAGAACCAATTTGGTTTTTTACAGGCATTTTGAGAAAACTTCGTTAAAGCAAGTTTGTTATCTACATTGCATATATAAATAATCCAAAAATTCTTTTTCAAAAATCAAAATCTTAAAACTGAAATATATTCTCTTGTCCTTCTGTTAAAATATTTCTAAAAATTTTTTTGAAAGTTTGTACTTCATATACAGATCTATTAAGAAACGGGTAATCTTTTTTCATTATAAAGCCCGGACCTAGAATGCAGAAAAGGTTTTTTGAAAAATTTATTTTTCTTATTTATTGAAGGGGATGTTAAATGTAAAGAAAAAAATTTACTTGAGCAAATTTAAGTTTACCTATTTATGAATATTTTTTAGAAAACTTTTTCTCAAAATTTATTCTCCATGTCTAAAAAAATAAATATTCTGTTTTTTTGGGTTCTAACTCTTAATTTCTATTATTAAAAAAGTTTAGCCTGGAAAGTTATTCAATACTTTTTCAGCTTTTTTTGAACATAAAATGTTAACCGCATCTTTCTAAATATAAAGTTAACTGGTATTAAAGGATTTAATTAAAATAAATGCGTGCACTATATTGCATTTATAATTAATTAAATGCCAGTCTTAATTTAACACTACAAATTTATTATCTTATACATTTTGTGTGTGTTTGTGCGTGCGTACGTGTGTGTGTATTCTTGCGCGTTTGCATATGACTGTATCCATATCACAAGCTTCATGATTAGTAGTTCTATTAACAATTTAAGAGCAAGCTATTAGTTGTGTAAATACGGTATACAGGTTACAGAGAGGATAATAGTTAAAGTACTGTATTTGACAGTACTGAAGGTTGTGTGTGTGTGTGTGTGTGTGTGTGTGTGTGTATATATATGTATCAGGTATTACTCGGTAGAAAATAATTGATATTGTCTATATCCGTATCTTACTAATTAAACACAGTGTCAATTGTTTGTATATAAATACAAAAATTTGCATTATATATTTATATTGAGTCATATTAAATTGAATTAGACAAAAAAGCTTTTAATAAAACGTTTTCAAGTCAATTTAATCTGGTTTAGAATATTTACTGTTAATAAATGTAAATTAATACTTGAATAAAAACCCACATATTCGTTTATCTCAGTTTTCATAAATAAAACAAGAAAAATCCTCCTTTAAGAGAACTCTTAAAAAAAAAATAAATACAACCGAATAATATCAATGATACTAAAAAAAACTATTTGTCAGAAAAAACAAAAAAATTACTACCCATTATTTACGAATTCTTAGTTTGGTCCTAAGTTAAAAGCTGATATTTAAAAAATAATTATAAAACATAAGAGTTTTTAGTTTTAAAAACAAATTTTTTAATATCGGTTTTATTAAATTTATTTTACACTTCTGTTTAGTTTTATTTAAAATTTAAATAGACCAAAAAAAAAAAAACGCTGTCTTTATGAAAAAAAGACTGCTGTCAAAAAATATAAAGACGAGACATCTGAGTTCTGATGAAAATAAGAAAAAAAATTTAGAGAAACGACGTGAAAAAAATAAACTGCTAGAAGCACGAATAAACTGTTAATGCAGGAGTATGTATTATTTTTTATCCAACTAATTTTATTGAATTTTCATAAGAAAATTCTTTGAATATCATAGTAATATTTAGATATTTTTATGCTATAAATATCCAGTGTTAAGCGATGATGACGACAAAAGAATGCAAAATATTTTCAAATTATTTACCTAGGGACATAATTTTTAGTTTAAAAAAAATCTTCAATTTTCTTGAAAAAAGTTAATCCGGAATTTCTTCTTCAAAATAAAAAAAAGTCCTTTACAAATAAATACTTTCAATATGTAAATTTTATTTATTATTATTTTAAATATACGATAAGACATACATTTTATAAAGAGCATCAAGATTATCTAACCAGTAAAACTAATTAGAAAAGGGATAAACTTGTTGATATTGGAAAAGTCATATTCTATTAATTTAACAAACAATACATTCGAGAAAAAAACTGTAATAATTATATGAATTATTAAAGACAATAAGAAAAAGCTAGAAAAAGCTTTTGACCCAATCAATTGGGTAAGGTTTTTTAAGATTCTGGGTAGGGGGTGTGAATTATAGGGGCAGAAGAGTGATACATAGTTTGTATCGTTAAAATTGTGTTTGGTAAAAAGGCAATGATAAGGTGTGAAAAACATCAAGAAAAGAACAACATTGGATAAGGTATACGTCAGGGCTACACGTTTCACCCTATTTGCTCAACGGTTACATATAGAAAAGGCCGAATGAGATAAGAAAGAAGTTGGAGGAAGTGGGAGAAGTAAGGATCAATTAGTTAAAGATGATCTGCCTTGATAAACCTTGCTTCTTGATCAAGCTAAAACAAAGAAGGGCCATCTGGGTCGGCCATTTGTTAATGCATGAAGGGTTGACTAAAATGATATTGGAAGGTGTAGTGGAAGGGAAAATGGTAGAGAAAGACCGAGGCTCAAGCTTATCGACCAGATTATGAAAGACATGGCATATGGTACCTACAGGAAGCTAAAGAGATGTGCTAAAAATCGGGAAGACTGGAGATCAACTGCAAACCAATCCTAGAATTCTCAACAAAAGAAGAAGAAGAAGAGGAAGAAACACAATTAATATACATGATATTTTTAATAATAAAAAATTTCAATAACTTTTCTTAAAAGCACCTGAGGTATAAGGGATATCAATCCTAGTTGTTCCCTCTGAATGTAATTTTGTTCGTCTTACAGCTAGTCCCTGTGTTGTACAGAATGAAGTAGGACTGAATACCATTCACCCTTCGGTGAGCTTGAAATACTGATAAGCAACTGTATATTTGACTCGGTGAAGAAAATAAAAGAGAACCAATTCACTCCTCGTACCTTTTGCTATTAAACCTGACATGTAATGCTAGTTATCCTTGAAAATTGCTGTCATTTTTTTCTAATGAACTGTGACTCATGTCAGGTTACCTACAACAGTTAAGGTCGACACTTAATATACATAGATACAAAATGTTAAATGACAAAATATACTGTGAAATAACGTACATTTTAAAATTTAAGTGTACGTATCATTCTGATAAATTCATAAATAAGTATAAATTCAAAAATCTTACTAAGTAAAAACGATTGTTCTATCAAATTTTCTTTAGCGCTCTTTATTTCTATGAAAAAATTTATTACAACTACCAGTTTAAAGTGAAATTTTACCTCCTTTGAAAAAATTCCATTGTCATAAAAAAAAATCGCGCAATTGATACCATAATTAATCCCTTTTTTCTCCCTCTATTATAAGTGTGAGTAAAACGTATTTGTTTAAAATTATTTATCATTAAAATGGAAAAATTTAACTTACTTAAAAAAGGAAAAAGCCAGCAGTAAATGTATTTTTACTTTACCATTTAAAAATGGTTAGATGTTTTTCTACATCAGGCTATTCCCAGCACATCTTGCTAATTTTAGATGTAAAATATGCCTTTAATATATTTACAAAAAAAAAAAACTATAATGTTAATTTAAACGTTGCCGTATAACGAAAGACTGTTCTAAAAATAAAACCCAAACGTTCGGTAAACCATAATAAAAATAAAAAATGTGCAGAGAAATCCATTGCATAAAATACCTTTAAAATTCATTAAATTTTCTATACGTTTATTTTTCGAACTGGAAATGTCGCTTAACTAATAAAAATAAAGGAAATAACAAAATTACCATTAATTCCTAAAAAAAAAAAAAAAAAAAAAAAAAAAAACAATATTCACTTGTATTAAATAAAACATATTCTGCTATCCCGATCAAGGATTTCCCATTATTTTCTTTGATCATCTATGCGAATATCGGAATAATTATTTTTTATTATTATACGTGAAATAAAAAATTTACCGTTCCCTGACGTAATCTAAATAATGAATAATTATTTTTTGTTTATCTAAAAAAAAACAAGTTGTTTAATTCATTAATAAATCTCGACTCACGATTGTACTTGAAACTCTGTACGAGACCGTTATTGTCTTACAAAAGTCTTTGCAGTGATTTAATGAGATCCCTTTTCAAAGTCGGGTTTACATTTAATCGGGCTGATATTTGATCAGTTTCAGACGTAAAATAAATGTGTAATAATTGTGGAAAATTTTCAGATTCAGGAACTTAACTGCCAATCAAATGATAAATTTGGCACTGTATTTTAAAAGTACGCGTGAAATAGTCTTCTGCTCCAAATGATATCATTAAAAATAGGGTATTGTATGCCTAGAATTAGCTAAAAGATGTTTAGATAAAGAATGTTTCCAGAATAAAATTTTTAATGAAATCAGAAGGATATTGAATTTGTTTAAGAACTATTTTCCCCTGGCATAGTGAAGTCCAGGAGTTTCATTATTCCGTTCTTTGGCATTTCAACCGTTAATTATTTTAACCGTGCTACCTATATGGATATCTTTCAAATTGAAATAGTCAATTGCAGGTTGATAATCAAATTTTAATTTGAGACTTAACATATTTCTCGAAGGTTGAACCCGATTTTGAGCCGAGCGTACACGCTGCTCTTTAGGTCTATGAGAACGCTTTAGTATAGATTCACGTTTTCTACGATCATAAATTGTAGTAACCCTAGCAGTCCGTCTTCCTATCTGTGACGTCGCCGAGTTAGGGCTTATGAAAATATTCGGCGAATCTACGCCGATTATGTGTATAGCTTATCCTGATGGAACTTCTTAGTTCAAGTTATAAATATCTACAGAATTCTGCTTTATTCATGTGAGTTTGAGTTCTCTAGGGTCGCCGCGAATTTAGACAACGACATTGAATTTAGAAAAACATATAACTTTCTGAGGAAGTCGATATCGATAACGAAATTCAATACTTCTCAACTCATAAAAACTTTGTTAAATATGAAAATAGTCGTTATTCCTTTTAAGTTTATTATCAAACTAACTTGTTTTTACATATATTACGATAGTAATACAAAACGATCTTTTATAAATAATTAAATTAAATATAATAAATGACATAATAACAGTCAGAATAAAACGATATTGACATAGACAATGACAATCGATGTAGACAACCTCATTAAATTTAGATAAAGGTGTTCTAGGTTATTTATTAATATGTTTTTTATTTACCGTTTATACAGTAGTGAGATTGGTGAGGTTTGATTGTGGTAAACATTCCAAGGGTCGTAAAACGGCTACAGTTTAAATTTTATAATAATTGGTTCAGTATTTTCGCGGTTAGCGGGAACGAACAAACAAACAAAAACTTCAATAGTGAGATTTAAAGTAATCCAATAACTGAATATCTTCTGAAGTATCGATTTGACAAGTTAGATTTTCGTGTGTCTATATATATAAGATTGTGACGAAGACTTAAAGAAATACCACCAAATAAGAGCTCAGGTACGCGTGCGCACACGTACCCATAAAACAGAATTCACTTTAAATTTATTTTCAAACTATTGAGGTATTAATCCTTTCTCTGTAGAGAGCAAATTTTTCAAAGAAGAGCAACCTTTTAAAATTAAGGATTTAAAGAAGAAATTCGACTAACCTACTTAAGTGAAGCGTGGAGACTATACGTTTATTCTTGTAACGATTTAAATTTAATTTTAATTTCATTATATAAAAAACTACCGCAATCACTAAGATTTTTAATAATTTTGAATAACAAACATTGATTGTGTTAGTGAATATATATTTTAACTAACGAAAATATATCTTTGGATATGAATACGCCTGTATTTCAAAAAAATAATATCTGTTTAGAAATTAATAACGGTTAACAAAAAACCTGAAATAATCAGTAGCAGTAAATAGTTATTTTTTTAATATGGAATCGGTAGTTACAATATCTAAAACAGAATAATTATTTCAACAGAAAAATTCAGAAATATAGTGGAAAATATAACTGTAGTTTTTACGGTCAAATAAATACAATTTTAAGCCTAATAAAACCGTCAAACCCTAATAAAAACCCTACTTATTTTTTTAAGAACGCCACATTTTTTTGTTGAAAAATTTCTCTAAAATGAAAATTTTATTAAAATTTGTAGTATTGTTATATTATAATGTTGTAAAATATTTTCACATGTTTATGATTTGTTGAACGTAACAGAATTAAAAATATTTTTTAGAAATTCTAATTTTTAAATTGAATTAAAAGTAACTGTTCATTCGCCGTGTATACAATTCGCATAATTTTTAATTAGATTACTCATCTTTAAACTTACAAAAAAAAACAGTTGTTATAAACAGTTACTAAAATAGAATGTCGATTGGAACACTGAATAACTATTTAAAAGAAATTAAAATCGAAAATTAGATCGCATTTCGACTATTAAACAATCTCACTAGATATTAAAACAACAGACAATAAAAAAAAACATGAAGAGAAAAAGAGAGAGAGAGAGAGTGACAAAGAGAGAGTAAAATAAATAACACCGATCTTTAAAATATTCCAAAAGATATATAATAAACTAATTTATTAAAAAAAAGAAAAATTTGATTATACTTCCAATAATGCATTTTTTATAATTCTTATAGAAAATGTAAGTAATTATATTTATTTTAATTTATCTACTCGGCTGTTTATGAACAATAAAAAAAACAAACGAAGTTCTTATTAGATATTAGATTGAAAAGAAGGTACAAAAACTATGAAATAATTTAAATTGTAAAACTGAAAGTTGATAAAGTTCAAAATTAAAAAGTTAAATAGATAAAAAAGTAAAAACAAAAAAATACGTAAGATGGTGGTTATATCTTAAGGCAATCTACTGTTAGTTAATATGAAAGTACAAAGAAAAGTAAAGTATAAAAGAAAAGAAAAATTAGAATGCGAGTGAGTCACATGACAGCACGGATGTCTCCAGAACTTCTTTGGAGCTTTTAATTAGTCAGAACTTGAAAGAAGTTGTCCGTTGATGGTGAACTGACAGAATACACGTACCTATTTTACCACCTCAGGTTTACCTTAAGGTTAGAATATATGATGAAGAAAACTGAAGATGTAGAATGTTACTAATATGTTGATCTCTCAAACGACCAATGATCCCACGGAAAAAACGAAAAGAAATTAATATCGGGTAAAACCGAGGTTTTAACAAAATCTAATAAGTTTATATCAGCTTCTTAATATTTTATATGCGTGTATTTTTTCTTCTCATTTGCAAAAAGGAAGAACATATTTGAAAAAAAAATTAAATCTTTGAAAATGAAGGCACTACAGAAAATTAAGTTTAATAAAAAAATACTTTATGTAATGATTAAAGGCAAAATCTCCATCTATTACATGGAGATTTTTCATGAAAATAAAACATGCCTTGTTTTCTTTAAGAGGGTTCTGTACCCGCGTATTTAGAAGTAGAAAACATTTTTCTTGGAGTCTCAAATATCTATATAATTTTATAACTGTTTTTCATAAAATAAAAATGATTTTATAAAGAAAGATTTAATGGCTTAAATAAATTTGTTTTTTTTTTTTTTAATTTTATTAACCACATCCTTAAATAATCTATTTATTATCAAATTTTACAAAGTTTGAATCTAATTTACGTTAAAAAAATAAAAATATGGAAATTTGGAAAAGCAAATCCAGTTATACAGACCTTTTTAAATGAGTTGTGTAATGAGCAGGGTTATATACGTTCTACATGCCTGTAATTTGGGATCGAATAAATGCTTGAAACTTATTCAACCGATTTCAAAGCGTTTCAAATTTTTCAACCGTTTTATTGTACTTAGTGAATATTCTAGTACGCTTCGCGTAGGAATACACATAAAAAGTCCTCGAGTCTCATTCATCGATGAAATAAATATTAATATTTAAAAAATACACTGGTTTATCATTAGAATAAAAGGTACAGAAGAGAGGAATATTAAACAGTGCCATATTTGCAATTTACAGAAAAATGTTCGGGAATTATTTTGGTATTTGGATCTACTAAGGTACTCGGAATCAATTGTACTTCGGCATGTTTTAGCAGGGCTCGCATTAATACGAGCATATTCTACGTGCAGAAACATTTTAATCTAATAAAATTACTGAAAATCAGTTAAAAAATCTAATATACAAGATTTATTAGATTACATACTTTGCTTTCTCTGGAATTAATGGCGTTCAATATTCTTAGTCTTGTAATGAAAAGAGTGTCACTTATGTAGGTAAACAATACCTGTCGTTTCCATATCTTGGTTTCAACGGTTAAGCACCTGATCACTAAACTAATTTTATAATGCAGACATCTGAAAAAGAAGAGTGGATATGATCTGATCTATTGATAGAATCATTACATATCGTACTAAAAAAATACCAAAAATTCAGGAATTCTTTTAAAGGCCAATATATAATTAATATAAATTCAAGAGGCGTCTAGTAAAAAAAAATACAGAACTCCATCAGGCAATATTGATTAGAGATAAAGGAAAAGGATGAAAGGGAGCGATAGAGGAACTGCAAAAGAGATAGCTTAATCCGTAAGAATCACACAATCATCTAATCCACAATTCATTACGAGATCAAAGTGTCTTTGCCTCAAGATTGGAGCGGAACGTAACTGGTAAACGTTTTCGTTGATTAGCTCGAATATATCTGAAGAAATCTTTTCAGAAATCAGAAAAATCTTTTAGAGGAAAGGCGAGTCGCCTTTCCTCCAGACATATTTAAGAAATAGCCAGCTTTGTGAAGGAAACTCATTTCCTACACATTGTATCTGTTTGTACTATAAGCCGTTAAATAATATCAACTGAAGAAAGAGGCTATGCTGATTTGAAGGGAAAAACTGTCTTAGATAAAAGTAGTATTCCTTGAAGGGAAGAAGCTATTTCAAGGAGGAAGGAAAAGACTTACTGTGCTGAATTTGCATTAATATATTCAGATTATTAGAGGGCAACTATCTCTTCTCTTTCCTCAATACGCCTGGGAACGGTTATTCTTTATTTTTTAATGCACTATACCATTATAGAAATTTGCTTGTGTCAGGTAGCTTGAAATTATTGCAGTTTAGTATTAATAAATTTAAATAAATATCGTTTATTACTTATTGTGTGATATAATGAAATATGAATTTGAAAAGAGGAGATAAGCTTAATATTAATGTAAAAGGATATAAATAATTTTTGTTAGAATAACGATGATATAAAAATCAGATTATTCCAAATAAAGAGAGGGCTTTCATATATCCGTAGATAATAATTTTCAGGGGCTCTGAACTTCTGAGAGTGGCAGTTCCAAAGACTGTAGCTGATGTTACTAATTTTTCCAGCTACATCCTGGCTGCAATCACATATATACACACTCACACGATCCGCTTATACAAAAGTAGTAAAAAATACTTAATAATCAAGAAAAGCAAACATGTATCCATGCTGTATCCAATACCTTACAGTTTTGTACTCAAACATATTTACGCTGACAATAACCGAGATGTGGGCTGATTCCTTTTCTAAGTTTTAATTTATCCTTTTAATTTTTGCCGGAACCCCTTTACATTCCCTCATTCCTCATTAGAGATTTTTCTTCCTTCTTGATTACACCATCACTGTCGAAAGTTTGGTGGTATATATGGCTATCCTGACCCTATCCACTGCCGCCCTGAATAATTCTCTCGATACACAATTGAACCATGTTATTAAATCCAACTTCCAAGATGATTTCTTCTTCCAGTACTTCTTCTGCAGTCTATTTTAACGCGTAAGATAAGTTGAAAAGCAGAATATTTCTCGACATTTCTACTTATGCGCCCGTAGTAGTCATGTTTCCTTTGACGAATGGTATTGAGAAACTCTGTCACCTTAGACGACCTCCGCATCACCTTAACGTTAGCAAAACGATCCCGGTACGAAATATTCAGCATGCGTCAGTTTAAATGCATCTCCAAACTTCTATTTTCCCCTCCAGCGTGGGTGTGAGGACCCAGCTATCCATGCCGTATAGGAACGTTGACCATATATAGCAATGTACGAGCCGCATGCGTAATTTTAAGGTCAAATCTTTACGGGTCATTAGATTTTTCATATTAAAAAAAGCTTTCCTGGCTCTTTCAATTCTCGAACGTATTTTGATGGACTGATCTATCTTCTCTTGTAGCCATGTACCAAGGTATTGAAGTTTAGTAACTTTCGATGACATCATCATTCAACTTTAATTGCTGATCGACTGTCTCAGATGTATAGAATTTTTTATTTATAAAAAAACAACTGAAGATTCTTATATATAACCTTTCAATAAATATTTTTTGCCAATATATTTTAGATAATTTTTTTTCTGGGAGATGATTTTCACCTACATTTTAGCTTTTAAAGGTTTTTTTTTTAATAGGGAGAACACCTCCTTTACAAATACTACTTTATTTAGGAACTGTAAAACATGCATTATATTTAAGGTATTTAAATATATATATATATATATATATCGGGTGTTTCATTTTAATTGCCCCAGGTGATTTTCTCGTAAATACGCACAATAAAAAAAAATAAATGATCTAAAACAAAAGTTACTCAAATTGGAGGGGACACCTCATGGTGACACTGGATTTGACCTTCACCATTATTTCAAGGTTAACATGATATTTTTAAATGGAATGACCTATTTTTGACCTCACCAATAAAAAGAGCGAAAAATTTTATATTGGAATATGTTGTCACACATACAACCTTAGAAATGTTTTGAAGGTAATACGGCTAACCATCAGATAGTGTTATATGGGTGCAGATTCTACTTACAGTCACCGGTTTCTAAGTTGTGACAACAGGATTGCTATCTGGTACTGTCTTGAAACAGCAAATTGTGTTAATCGGATACCGTGTGTGATTAACTCCTAAACCATGAACTTCAAGAAGCTAGAAAAAATGAAACATAATCATAAAACGTCATGACTAAATTCAATTATGTCGACGTGACATTTTTCGCTCTTTCAGTTGGTTCTATCGAAAAAGTAATTCCACTTGAAAAACCTCAATGATCTTGGAACGACCTCTAAAGGTGATCTCAAGGCCACGGTCAAGGTCACCGTCAGATATCTTCTGTAAATATATTAATTATTATATATATATAAACTATTTAATTATATTCTGTAAATAACTTTTTTAAAGCCATTTTTGTGCTCTTTCCCATAGCTTGGAATATATATATTCCAGGAATATCGTATGACCTTCAAAAACGTGTAAATCGTATAACACTATTTATGATGGTTAGCCGAATGAAATTCAAAAAAAGGTCCAAGGTCCTGTATGTGACCGTATAATGCAATCTAAAATTTTCCGCTCTTTTAATTGTAGGGTCAAAAATAGGTCATTCCATTTGAAAAATTGTATTAACCTTGAAATAAGGGCAAGGTCAAACATAAGTTCACCATGAGGTGTGTCCCTGGGGCGATTAAAATGAAACATCCGATATAGTTCATTTTTGTTTGTGTATTTAACAATTACATCATTTTGTATACTATATTTTGAAAATTTGTTTTGTTATTTACGTCCTTTTTAGCCTTTTCTTAAAATTATATTTAATTCTTTTATAGTTTGAAGCAGGATTTATATTACTCGTGCTTTTTAGGCGATAAAAAAATTTCCAATAGTTCGCCTTAAAAAATAGATAAAAATATCTGCTAACACAAAATATAGATCAACGATTTACAAATAAATTTGTAAAATTATTTTTAGATTACACAGTGTAGCGACTGGGGCAGCGAAACGTGAATTTTAAGAAAGTTAGAAAAGAAAACAATAGAACCTTATAAAATGGAGAATAGTGTAAATTAAAGGGATAGTAAAATAGATAAAATGCTAAATTAAGAGGTTTTTAAATAAAGTACTGGAGAAAAGATAAGGTTTGACAGAATGTTGTAAAATGGTACCTGAGTTTACTTGATTTACTATTAGACGGATGAGGACAGATTATAAATTTTAAGAGAAGTCATAGATAAGAATAAACGAAGAAGACAGTTTAAGGGTGTAAGATAAAGATAAAATCTTTTTTTTTAGGGATTAGCACAAAACAGAAAGGAATAGAGAATACTATTTAACCTTTCAAATATTTGGTGATAAAAAATCTGTCAGTCTTGAAGTAAGACTTACCTTAAAGAAAATAAAAAGAATTAAATATATAAAATAAAAAATTATAGGTAGATTATTATTTTCCTTAAACTTAAAATTTTCTGTCAAACAAATTAAACTTCAGAATTTATAAACATATATAAATGTGTAGAGATTAAATTAAACGATACAGATTTAAATAATATTTTATCGATTGTTATTTTTAAAATAAATATTATCTTTAAAAACCGGTTGTAGCATATTCAAGAATGACAGTACAAAAAAGAAATTCCAGACCTAATATCATATATTTACGGGTTCCAGTATTTTTATAGTACCAAAACTGTTTTGCAGAATAAGAATTTCTATGAATTCAAATTACTTGAACGAGTAATAAATCATGTAAAATATTTTAACAATTGAATACTTACGATATAAAAGTTTTTTCTTCCGCATAAAATATATTAAAATTTTTGAATGGTAATTAGTTTACTTTCTAAAGTACTTTTATAAAATTTTAACTTTCTAGTTGATCATGAATGAGGAAATTTTGTAACGAGTAAATAAAGAGACGGGTTTCCATTTATAAGGTATGGTGATACACAAAAATATATGATGATGTTTCATATGAAAAAACTGAATACCTTTGCTCATTATTTAATTGTATTATACGAGTTAATTCTTAAGATGATTACTGAGATTTTCATATCTTATTAATGAAAAAAAGTAAGAAGTTTCTTCGCATTAATTTTCGTAGATAAAAAAACAAATTTGAAACAAAGTCTACGAGTTTTACAAAAAGTTTTATAGGAAAGGTGTTTTAAAATATTTCTTTATCTGCTACGAATGATTTTTATAAACTAAACAATTATGTTATATATTTTGCAAATAAAACCTTGATATATACATGACGTAATTACTCGGCTTAGTACTGTAGTAGTTTAACTTGTGTGAACAAATACTGTTGAACAAATAGTGTATTTTTCTCTCTGTTTAAATCCTCTCCCTCCCTTTCGTTCTTCTATCTTGATGGCAATCTTCCCTTACAATTTTTTTTCTAAATCAGACTTTCTACAATAAAAAAGGCAGTACAGCAAAGACATACAACTTTAGAATTAAAGTATTTGTGTTTGTGTGTGTGTATGTGTGCGTGTGTGAGCGCGCGCACATGTATGTAGTAGATGAAATTAATTTAATGAAAATTTTCTTTTCGGTTCTACATTAGTATGAGAACCGCATACATTAATGTATGCTATGCTATTTTAAAGAAATAAATTACCCTAAATTTACATTTAAATAAATTATTTAATTACTATAATAAATGAGATTACAATTTAATTTATAGTAAAAAATAAGTACAAGATAATAATAATTGCGGTTAAGTATTAAGTTATCAATACCGTAGAAATATCTCAGAATTATTTAGGACGGGGTGGTACAGTGAAATTATGAATATTTAGATGTACGTAGCCCACAGAACGTTAAGAATTTACACGCTAGTAAATTACATGATTTGTATGCAAATTACTAAACAGACTGTACTTTTAAAACTACATTTTTTCTACGTATCTCTCATTCCTCCTACATTTTCTGATTTTGTAATTCTTTTTCCAACAGCATTTATAAAAAAATCTGTTCATTTACAAAAGACAGACACGATTAAATCCTATTTTATACACACATACAAAAAACGTTATTGATGCACGTAAGTACGAGTACAAAAGTATAAATTTTCCCTACGTTTCCTATATTTACATACATAACAGCTAAAACACGTTTATGTAATTAGGTAAATAACATTTTACCTCGAGTCCTAAAAAAAAAAAATGATCACTGAAATACATATATAATAATTGTAAATAAAAATTATTTTAAAATGTAAAACAGTACGGTTCAATAAAAGTGTTTTTATATTTTTAATAATTCGTCAATATTATTACACCGTTTAAAAGTCTATTTTTTTTTCAGAAGAAAAAAATAAGGAAAATTTATTAAAATGGGCTAAAAATTAAAATATAACCGGAGGGAATATTACAATAAATAAAAACGATATCTAGGAAGAGGTGAAATACAATTTTCTTTTAAGTAAAAATAAAACAATTAAATTTAAAAGCTGAAGTAAATTTCTAAATTTAATTTCTTTTGAACTTGTTCTTAATTGAAAATTAAAAAAGTTAATATTTTATAAGCGACCAATTATATACCGTATTATGAACAAATTAAGAAAGTTACAGAGAAGAAATTACTTTTGTAATCTCCGCGCTATGATATCTGTACTATATATAGAAAAAGGTGTCTACTAAAAGTTTTTTAAAGAATTTCTTTTTGCCAGTAAAATTATTTATTTTTACAATTAGTCCCAATTAGCCGGAAACATAAGTAACTTTGATTTCAATAAATAAATGACATGTAAAGAGAGGAGACCATTGAAATCTCTAGAATTATAAATGCACACATGTATGTATTTGTATTCGTATCTTATACAGTACACAAGTAAATAACAAAGATAAACAAGTATATACAATGATGAGTCCAAAGAACATTGATCAAGAAAAAGACATAAAAAGAAAACAGCAAGAAATAATCTTTACAATTAAAGAAATTCACTTACTGATTTTTTTCTTATTATGAATTTTTAATGCCAAAAATATATATTTTTATGCAGAATGATTAAATAAGGAGGGAATTCCAAGATATATTCCATAAATGCAAATAAAGAAAAAAGAGCTCGTAAACACGGGTCAACAAACGCTTTGTTTTCGAGTTATAGCTTGCGAAAAATTTTGCTTTGATTTCTACTCCAAAGGTAAGATGAAGCCGTAGTGAAATTCTTGGGACTATATTAAGGCGGTAAATTTGATGGTTTTATACGGTTTTTGACCTGAAAAATTATATAAAAATGTTCGAAATCTGTATCTATTAATTTTTCAGAAAGTTATTGTAATTCTATTAAACTGTCGGCTTATATATATTTTTCCTGACATCATAATTCTAGAGCTATGCTGCAATAAAGAAAGAATGAAAACACTGGGATACAAACAATAATTTTTTTATCCCAGAAAGAAATATATGTGCTTCTGATAGTATTTTTTCTCCTGAATTCAAATATGATGTCGATTATCCCCAATCACGCAAGGATACCTTGCGTGATTGGGGATAATCGAATATTTGGGGACAAATATTGGGGACAATATTCAAATATTTGACTCACCTAAAAAGTAAGAAATTACGATTTTCTGCTATATTTCGCTTGTGGAGCATCCCTCTTGATGGTATAACAATAATCTGCCAGCATATTAGGATTCCATTTGCCTTGATACCTCTTTTCCATAGCTGAAATCTCCTGAAGTTTTTCGTGCTCATCGCTCACTGCGCCAAGATTTTACGAGAAGAAATCTAGATGCGAGTGCAGGAAGTGTACTTTTAAGGATATATTACAAACCAAATTTTTATAAGATGTTATAGGATTGTTGACGATATCACGGTAATTTTCACCTTTCGATTTCCCAAAAAACTCTGAGGAACATTTTTGAATGCTTGCCAAGCTGGTTTCCGCAGGGGATTGAAAAGTCCGTCAAACTTTTCATCGTGCATTAGTGATCGTATTTGTGGACCCACAAATATTCCTTCTTTAATTTTTTCATCACTAATTTTAGAAAATTTCTGTTTTAAGTACTTGAAACCAGGAATTCCATAGCCTTGACGAATTTCTTCATTAATCCTAGTTTGATATGTAGCGGAGATAGATACACATTTTTAGGATTACACAACGGGTCATGTTTCACATTTTTCTGTTCAGGAATGAGTGATTCGCGTTTAGACCATTCTTTTCTAATGAATTTTTTTCTGTCCTTACTATCCTATTCACACAAAGAAACACAGTACGTTGTATAACCAACCTGCAGACCAAGAATAAGTGCAATTACCTTCAAATCACCAAAAATATTCCATTCATACACTGCATATTGAAGCTTTTCCAACATAAATTTAAAGTTTTCATATGTTTCTTTCATACTGCGGAGTGAGCCACAGGTACTGTGGAAATTTATTGCCATTATGCAGAAGCACAGCTTTTAAACTAACTTTAGAGCAATCAATGAACAAGCGCCATTCTGTTGGGTTATGTTCATTACAAAGTGTCTCCATAACAGAAGAAATGTCATTAAAAAACACTATTTTCTTCAGAAAAATAGTCTTTAAATTCAGAATGACGATTACAATAATTACATATCTTTGTATTATTTTGAAGAAGATTCCATCCTTTTAGCCGGGAAGCAAGCATTTTAGACTGTTTTTTGGATAACTTTAAAACTCGTTTGAGATCGTTAAGATTTCCTTGCGTCAGTTAGTGAGGCTCAGATGAACTGCTTTGTTCAAAAGTTCTATCACCAGAATCTGTTTCTTTTTCTTCCTTACTTTTAGCAGACTGTGAGCTCTCTTCACCTAATGTCACATGTTGTGGAGGCTTTGGTATGGACAATTCTTCGCAGTGTAGAACTGGTCTCATTGCAGATTGCAAGTTAGGGTACACAACTGTATGTTTTGATTTTGACGTAATCTGTTTAATGTTTAATAAGCGGAAATAACAGTCAAAAGAGTGATCTTTGGGTTCCCTCCAAATTATAGGAATAGCAAATGGTTTGTGCCATTCTCCATGCAGTGAGAAGCCTAGAAAACGATAAAAAAACAGATTTGTGGGGCCCAGGCCCTTGTTTGGTCCTCGACTATATACCCAAAATAAAGTTCATAACACTTTTTTACTAATGGAGTAAGGTTTCGTCTTTGGGACTTGAGCGTCACTTCACCACATAAAAAAAATTGTTAGGATGATTTAAACAAACTGTAGGCATTTTGCAACTAACGACTAATTAAAAGAAATAAAGTTGTAAATATGTAATACACAAAATTCAGGCACTAAAAGCACTCACAATGACGTGTTTACTGGTTCACTATTATCGTTCTGATGAATGTGTGCTACACTAGATCACGATTGTACATGTCTATATATGTCTGAACCTGCACAACACTATCCTTTGAGTTCCATCATATTACAATGCTTTAGGGCTTTGATAATGGACAAATAGACGAAAAAACTTTTTAAAATATTAAAAAACTAAAAAAACTATGGATGATGGAGAAATTCCGAATGCATATTTGAAAACAGGATAAAAAAACTGCATTAAGTACACCTACTGGAACTCGTGAGACAAAAATCATGCTGACCAGTGTAATCAGTCAAAATATGGGGTAGGGTTTTTTTTAAATTTTCAACGTTCCATGATCCAGGAACCCCAAAAAATAAAAACAAGGGGGGTAATGTTCACACGTATGTACGTGTGTTGGCGTGTTTAAAACTTTGACAGGATAAAACGATTTTTATGGAATTCTGTACAGAGACTCGTGTATATGGGGAAATTTATTGGTAAAATTTTGGAATTAATATCTCCAGATGGTAGGGTTTTTTTGGGGGTCAATTTTCTCAAAATTTTGCAAATATAATACCACTTTATATTAAGCCCAGTACATGGTTAGTGCATTTTAATCTTACCATTTAAAAAAAAAAAATTGCCCCAAAATTCTCCCTTCCCCAAAAATCTAAAAAAGTTATTTTTTTATTAACTGCATATTTATTTTAACAGCATTTTTTTTAATGCCTTCCAAGGCACAGAACTAGTGCAAACGAAAAAAAAACACTTTGGGAGCAACATTGCTGGTGCGGGAGCCGATCAAAGTTTAAAAGTATCCATTTTTTCATTTTTCAAAACTCTTTTTGATCTATTTAAACTTTTAATATCATGAAAAGTTTAAATAAACTTTTTCAGAAGAATATTACAATGAAATTTCATAATAATTCACCTGCCACCAGCAAAAAATTAATCCTAAGTAACTTTTTATTGGTCAACTTTGGTGGAATTTTTGTTAGTTTCTCCCGTTTATTATAGCAAACGTAGACAGATCAAAAAAAATTTTTCGAACTTGATTTTAGCGGCGGGGAGCAGAAGACAATTAAAAATACCAATTTTTTAAATAAATTTTTCTTTAAACATATAATTATAATTTTACAATAAATCTTCGTCATAAATTACTTCAATTCCAAAAAAGAAAAGGTAACTTTTTCATGTATAATTATTTTTTCATTATGTAAGAATAAATAACAAATGCCTTGAAAAAAGTATTACAGTTTTGTAGTCTGATTTTTTAAATTTACTTTTAACAATTCAATTATTATACGTTGAAGCGGACGGATGATAACGCTTTCTATGTAACTGTGCGGTCTCCTGTCGTGGCTATTTAACCCTATCAATAAATTCAGTGCATATTACGAGAAAAGTTTATTTATTACATTAGATTATATAATCTTACTTTAATCGCGATGGAAAACTCGTGTAATGTGTGCAATAAAATATATACGAACATTAAAGAAATCATAGAATTCTCGGATCTATTGAAAACTTACGTAAGTTGAGATCACGTAAGAATACCTGGAAATGTGATATATGCGAGGAAGGTTTCGGGGGTTAAAAGTTGGAGATGAAGAAAAAATCTAGAAGATATTGTAAACTCACTAAAGGAAAGTATAATGAAATTTATCAACACCAGATTTAAAGAATTTAATGAAAAAATACCTCATCTGAGTAGAACGGTTGAGAATATTAAGCCTTACCTGGATCAACTTAAAACTGAAAATGAAACATTAAAAAAGTTATGCTCATTTCTTAAGAATTGAAAACATGAAATACGGAGTGATTTAAATGAATTACAACAGTACTCGCGAATCGACAACCTACAGATTAATAGAGTTGCGGAAACACAAGACGAAGACGTCTATAAAGTTTTAGAGAACGTGGCCAAGGAATCGATATACCGTTCAGTATAGATAAAGCATTGATAGCCCATAGGATACCTACCAGCAAAGGTAAAATTAAGCATATTATATGCAAATTAGTCCACAGTTATACTAAGAGTATAACATGGTATAGTTCTTTACATGGAACTAGCAGTTAATGATGTTAAAGAACAATTTAGATTCGGAGTAACAGTACAAGGTGAAAAGATAAAGATGCTACGATTTGCTGATGATATAGTAATTCTAGCCGAGAGTAAAAAGGATTTAGAAGAAACAATGAACGGCATAGATGAAGTCCTACGCAAGAACTATCGCATGAAAATAAACAAGTACAAAACAAAAGTAATGAAATGTAGTAGAAATAACAAAGATGGACCACTGAATGTGAAAATAGGAGGAGAAAAGATTATGGAGGTAGAAGAATTTTGTTATTTGGGAAGTAGAATTACTAAAGATGGACGAAGCAGGAGCGATATAAAATGCCGAATAGCACAAGCGAAACGAGCCTTCAGTCAGAAATATAATTTGTTTACATCAAAAAATAATTTAAATGTCAGGAAAAATTTTTTGAAAGTATATGTTTGGAGTGTCGCTTTATATGGAAGTGAAGGTTGGACAATCGGAGTATCTGAGAAGAAAAGATTAGAAGCTTTTGAAATGTGGTGCTATAGGAGAATGTTAAAAATCAGATGGGTGGATAAAGTGACAAATGCAGAGGTATTGCGGCAAATAGAAGAAAGAAGCATTTGGAAAAATATAGTTAAAAGAAGAGACAGACTTATAGGCCACATATTAAGGCATCCTGGAAAAGTCGCTTTAATATTGGAAGGACAGGTAGAAGGGAAAAATTGTGTAGGCAGGCCACGTTTGGAATATGTAAAACAAATTGTTAGGGAAGTAGGATGTAGAGGGTATACTGAAATGAAACGACTAGCACTAGATAGGGAATCTTGGAGAGCTGCATCAAACCAGTCAAATGACTGGAGACAAAAAAAAAATAAAATATTAAGAGGAAACCGTTGGCTGCCGCAAAGGAAAAGCGATCTTTTAAAACTACTGACTTGGATGTACGTCTTCCTCAAGGATCTATTTATATCAATGAACATCTTACGTAACTGAACAAATTCATCCTAAGTACAGCCAGGGAACTTATAAAACAAAACAAGCTTACATATGTTTGGGTGAAAGAAGGAAAACTGTTTATAAAGGAAAAATTTGACTCAAAAGTCGTCAGACTCACCGATGAGGATGACATCGCTCGATTAGAAAATAAGTAACTTGTTTACAAATTGGAATGTCGGAATGTTGATTCTGATATATTTCACTATGCTTCTATGTGTTTCACTACATTTGTTTAAGTGTTAATTTTTTAATGTGTCCAGAGAAATGGATATTTTTCTTATTTAATTGGTTATTAGATTACAGGCATTAATTTTAACCCGACAGGAACTGGGTTATTTTAGAAATTTCTTATTGATTTTTTCCATTTCTTATTAGACTTTCTATTAATTTTAACATGTTTAACTATTTATCGTATTATCCCTTTCAATAATGAATTAGATGGTTTGATGAAGTATGACTGCTACGATACAATAGAAAATTACTTTTTTAATTTTTATTCTCAATTATATTTTAACCATAAATATGATCTAAATATAATTCATATGAATATAAGAAGTACAAGAACAAATTTTTATGAATTTGTTTTTTACTTAAGTAATAGTAAAGTTAAGTTTCAAATTATTATATTGACCGAAACTTGGATCGGTGATCGCACTGGATTTAGTTTCAGTTGAGAAGGTTATGACTACGTCATAACCTTCTCAACTTATAAGACAACTTATAGGACCAACCGCTTATAGGACGGTGTCCTATAAGCGGCCACCACGCCAAGTAGTATCCTCCTCTGTATTCTGAGAAGTTTCTCCTTGTTACGACCAATGTCTATCGCCTAATGCCATACAGGTACCGCATACATGAGTGAAGATATTATTGTTGATGCTAACAGTCTGCGCTTGGATGCCCTAGGGGCGTTCTGCGTTGATATTATGATGTTGAGACTCCTCACCATATTTTCGGCCTTCTTACAGATGTTATCTATTTGTTCAGTGTATTTACCATTCCTCTGGAGGGTGACACCCAAATACTTCAGACTGTGAACTTCCTCAATGACATAACCGTTGATAAATACAGCAATGGGGTCTAGTACCCTTCTGCCTGTTATGGCAATACACCGACACTTTTCATATGACAAACTCAGACCCCTAGAGTCCATCCAATGCCCTCACAGGGTGTGGGTCCACTGTCTTCAGCCATCGTTCTGGGGAACAAATTCGCCACCTGTATCTCTGCATTTGCCCTGTCCAGCACAGGCAATCGTCTTCCGAATCTCTTCGTCACTATGCGATAAACTTGACCCCATGGGTCAGTGTCTAGCTCTTTACAGAGATTGCTCCAACATTCTCTTTTCTTCTTTTTAATGGATTTATTCAGGGCCCTTCTGGTTTCTGTATATATTCTTGCTGCATGCTGATATTCCTCTATACCGTTTCTAAGTAATCTCTTGTTTCCTTTTCCTTAAGGACTGGAGTTCTTGTCTCAATTTACCAATCTCGGGTGTCCACAATATACATTTCGTCTCCTTGCAGTATTATTTGCCATCCTGTCTATCACTTGCATAACTATATTCGATAAAGCTTCAGGGGTCTGTTGCTGCCTGTCCCTTAACCTATCAGCTGTCCTATTAACTATTACTTCTATTTAATCGGCTGTGAAATTCAGTGGACGGGGATACTCCACTCGCTCGAGATTTGCGTCTATCAGGTCTAGTCTCGTTGCACGATTTCACTGGCAATCTCATCAAGGAGGACCATCCAGTTGTATTGTTCTCCTCTCCATCTGTTATCCAGGATGGTCAGATCTAAGACCGACTGGTGGCCTCTGGCAACGTAGGTAGGGGTGCCATCGTTAACACAACGACACCCAGTTATTTCCAGCAGATCTGCCAGAATTTGTCCTCTCCTATTCGTGTAGCTACTACCAGCATTCACCATTTTACTATTGAAGTCTCCCAGCATGACCAATTTCTTCGGCGAATTAATTATTACACTCTGCAAGATGTCAATAAAGCGAGTGAATTCAGCTAAGTCTATATTTGGTGACACGTACACCCCCACTATCATGATAGACTCGTTCTCCAGAGCAACAACACCCCTACCCCTGAACCTGAGCCTCCAGTGAATACTGCTACTAGTAACCATTATGGCAACATCGCCCTCCGTATCAGTTATCCAACTAGATTTAGCGGCTTCGTATCTGTTAGGCTCAGCAACTGCAAGAAGCCATGCCCCAGTCCTGTGATCTTTGCTACCGCAATCAAGACACCGCTTCGGCTCTTGGCTGTCTACAATCTTATGGCCTCGACCTCCACAATTGAAACAGAGTTCCAACCTATCCGGGCCCTTACAGCCTTGCCTCCTGTGCCCGGTTCCCCAGCATCGATAGCATCTTTCTTCATCCTCGCGTATGTAAGCTCTACAACTTATCCACCCTATCCTCAGCCTTTGTTCGACTAACTTACACGCGGCACTGTAAGAGGTGATAACCGTGACATTTCTAGTCTCGCCAAAACCCTTTCTGATTGACGTTATCCTAAAATCTTCGTTAGGGCCAATCCTGTTGGCTATTGCGGCCATCACCTCCTGTTCAGCAGTATCCATTTCCACATCCCTGATGTGTACTACCGCTCTCCTACTAGCTCTGCTCTTAAGATCCACATGCAGATCAGCCGCCTTGTCCCTGAGTAGAGTGGTAAAGTTCTCTGCATTCTTTACGCCCTCGATCCTAACGTGTAACTCCTCATTGCGGCCCTTACGCAACGATATGACATTATTGGCCTCCTCGCTCGACACCGCTCCCTTCATCGACCTAAGAAGCTCAGCGTATGACTTGCCTTCGGCTTTCACAACAGTGCGGCTCTGATCCGCCGGCGGTGTGGCTTTCTTGATGGGTATTTGATTAGTGCCCACATGTCTTACACTATTGTCTCCTTGTATCGTCAATATATATATTGGTGTCTCCTTATTTGTTAACAGATACGATAGGATCGTTTTCATATAGTTTCCAATTCTCCCCGCCGGCAAGACATAGGCAGCATCTGGTGCTTGTGTTACGACTCTCCTGGTCGCCTTCAAAAGTGTGGTGAGAGTCTCCCTCTCAGATACACCAGAGTTGTAACATATTTTTTCTCTGTTCTGTTTTTCTCTGTTGTGTTATCTCCAATAACCGAGACTTCATCTTTTATAATGTCTCCTACAGCAAATCTAGGGCCTTGTTCTTGCTATCCCGTCTTCTTTAGGTCTTTTAAACTGCATGTTATTTCCCTGTCGGGAGGGAGTTCCGTCACCAGACTTATCTTACTTCTCAGATTATTCGGCCACCTTCTTTGTAAGAGCCCAAACAGCTCCTCATCTTCTAGCTTCTTGCTAAGAATTTGTTCCATGTTGTCCTCCGTGGCTGGCAGATCCGTTTGAGTGGCCTGTGTCACTTTATTTACAGAGGAAGACTTGTCAACCAGTGCATTCAGGCCCTCATAAACTGCCCTCAACTCCTGTTCATGAGTACTGATATATTTACTGAGGCCCGGCCCCATATGCTGTTTCAATGAAATCGTGACCATTCCCAGTTGATGAACCAGACTTTCCAAGGTGTCAATGTGCTCCTCCTCCTCCTTCTCTGAGGACCCTTGACGGTCTTTTCTTGCATTTAACATCTAATTTCTTGATGGGTACCATTCTCTGCTGACTGCTACTTTGGGCAGCTGTTCCCTCTAAGGGGAGCGATCCTCTGAGCCTCATAATGTCACGGTTGGACTACGGGAACAATCCCGCGTCCAACGAGTACCCATTTGAGGATGGAGCCTCAAAAAACTTGGGGGGGGGGGTTTGGGGGGGGTTTGGTAAAATGTATTGATCCAAAAATTTGATCAAAAATTTTGGGGGTGGTCAAAAGTTTTGGGGGGGTCAGAGGGTAGGGAAGTTATTGGGATGGATTTATAACCGGGTATATTGGATATAGGACGAGTGGGTCAAAAGTTATTAGAGAAAGTTGAATTCCCTAGTAAACGGCTAGCCTGAGGACTTTGAAAATTTTACACTTACAATAAGAATTATACGAAAAATGTTCAGTCCTCGTTTACTATTAAATACAGACTCGTACAGGCCTGTCTTACAACTTAGAATAATTTAGCTAAAATAGCCTCTATTCTAACCTCGAAAAAACTTGTAAAAAACTATTATACAGTAAACATTTCTCACTTTAGTACACACTAGTAATCTCTTCGTTAGTAATATACCTCACTATCATTCTCACTCACTATGATAATAAAAATTTAGCGAGAAATAAGTACAAAAATAATGAACTCACTAAAGAGAATAAAAAACTTAAAAAACTTGATAAGTCCGCAACCAAATAACTCGAAAATTATAGTCCGTATTCCTTGTCCAGTACACTTTTAAATTCCAGTTCACCAGTCCAACACAAAAGCCAAAAAACCAATCCAAAACAACTAAAAACGCGGAGCTCAGATAAACACGTCAACACACCGTGCAGTCCACAACTCGACGATCTTTTAAAACTGAACCTTCCTAACGGTACCGTATTATCTTTCGCTGATGACACAACTTTGATTTTTTCGGCCGAGACGTGGGATGAAGTGCATAAGACTGCTACTTGTGGGTTACTAATTGGTTTGAAAGCCATATTCTTACGCTCAACCTAAATAAGACAAAGTATATTTCGTTCTCGCCTACTGAAACCGGCAAACCCGTTCGTGAATTTCAACTAAAACTACTTCAGTTAATAATAGCGAATCGATAAACAGTAACTGTCCTTGTCAGTCAATAGATGAAGTCAAGTCGGTAAAATATCTCGGAATAATATTGGACGATCATGTTCATGTACAGTATTTAACATCAAAACTACAATACCTTATTCATACTTTTTTACAAAATTAAAGATCTTGAAATATTAAGAATTATATATTTTGCATATGCTTATTCACTTTTTCGATATCGAATCGAGATACGGGGAGGAACATATGATACCCATCTTAATAAAATATTTATGCTCCAGAAATATTTAATTAAAGCAGCTCTCGGTGGACCGAGTCTATATCTCGGTATACATTTATTTGAAGAATTTAAAGTACCGTCTTTGAGGAATATATGTGCCAAGAAAATAGTACTAGACATAAATAAATACATAAATGATTTTGAATTTAAAAGTACACCGTAGAATACTCGTTCAGCAGGAACAAATACTTATACCACATTCTTTTCAAAATTAACTGTTTGCATACATAAAATTTTGTATTACTCCAGTATATTTTCTAACAAAGTCTCCGATCATTTAACGTACAAATAATAAAAAGTAATTTATTCAAAGAAACAGATGAACCGGTGAAACACGATAAACGTGTTAAATTACCAAATTGAAACACAAAAATAATCCACACTAGTAAAAATAAATTTAATATATTATTATAATGAACAGCATACAACAAAATAAATTAATATACTGCTTAACATTAAAAAATCTACATATATAAAACTGTGAATGTGTAAGTGAATGCTAAGGATGTATAAATTCGTAATGGATTAGTTCAGCTGTCTTATGAATATTTCTTGTAACTTATCATATGTTATCTTATAACGTATTAGTTTTTATTTTTTCATTATGAAATTAATTTTTTTCTCTCATTCTTCAGATCATGAATCTATTATATTTTAATTTATCGATTTCAATGTCAATTTAAATAATTTTACATTCTGGTTCTATGCATTTTTTCTTTTAAATCTATTCTATTTAACTTAATTTTTCAGTTTAAATTTTTTATGTTTTTTTATTTTTATGTATCATGTTACCAATCATATATTTTCATTTAGTTAAATTTTTTATTTTGAATTAGTTATTAATAATTATCCTATTATTACGATATGAACTCGCGGCTAGCGCTCAAAGCTTCTTTTACTAGCTGCGTCATGGATAAATATGGTGAATAAAATTGTATATGTAATCTTCAAATGCCAATAAATAATAATATGTATTTGTAAGAAAAAAAATTGATTTTTAATTGATCTAAAACCATACAACTTAATTTAAATTCTAAGAATTTCAGTACGGTTTCGTTTTACCTTTGGAGTAGAAATTAGAACAAAATGTTTCTCAAGCAATAATACGAAAACGATGCATTTCCCATGTTTACATGAACTTTTTTCTTTATTTCTACTTCTTAAACACGTCCTGATCTCTCCGTTTCTTTGTGAGACAGTTTAACGGCTGTCAGAAAAGTCTGGAAATGGAATTTTCACAAAAAAAAAATTAAGCATGATCAAATGCAGTCGTGTACAACCACAAAAAATATTTTACAGAAAGATTGAAACAGATATTCACCATTTTGAATCGATTAAAATTTATTAAATAACAAGGCGATCATGCTACATATGATTTTAATCTACATTTTAACGAAAAAATAACCAGTATTTTGATAACTACTTCTGTTTTTAAGGCAACTTAAATATTATAACTAATTTATTGAATAAAATGTTCATATACCAAATAATATAAATGAGGATTAAGAAATGCACTGAATTTCATCTTAGAAAAATTTTAACGGGATTCAATAAAAAAAATTCGTTTAAGTCGTTTGGAAATTCTAAGTTTGAAAATTATAGATAAGTCGTTGAATAAATATTCATAATTTAAGTCATTATTAGGCCGTTTTACATCAGTCATTTTAAGACTGAATACAATCTGAAGATGAAACTAATTTAAAAAAGTAATGAGCAGTTCTCCGTACAAGAAGACCGACTTTTTGTTATTTTATTTGAATTTATTTGTAATAATATTTTTAGAAATATGTTAAAGAAATATACAAAACATAAATTAAATGAAAAAATTAAGAGGTATAATTTTTTATTTATTTAATATTAAAATATATTTTATAAGAAAATTAAATTATTATAACCGTAATTTGATGTGATAATTAAAAATAACGAGTAAACCCTACATGCAAACATCAAGTTTAAACTCATTCACCACTGTGGCTCGCTGCATAAGCGCGGATGAAAAATACACCGATAAAAAGTCAACATAACCTCAAATTGGGGTTATGATAACTGTTGAACGTCTGACACTTTCTACTCAATCAATTTTCATACACTACTACAGCATATCTAAATTTCAACGAAATTGATCTATTAATTATGGAAATTTAGAGCCGTAAAAGTTTTATATATGAATGTATACAATTTTGACATTTTCAAGCCAAAATATTTTATATGTGAATGGTATTTTCGTAATTTCTCATAGCCCAAAACTTAATGAAAATTCATTTTCACCCACCCCCCCCCCCATTCCAACCATGCGACCGAAAAAATACCTCAAATTGAGGTTATGTTGTCTGTTGTTGACATTAAATTGAGCGTAACTCAGAACGACTCAACCAATTTTCATCAAATTCTGATATACAATTTCAAATACACCACTACTATAGTATATCTAAATTTCAATGAAAATGATTGAGTAGTTTTGGAGATTTTCGAGCCACAAATTTATACGTAGACCGTAGAGCCATAGAATTATATATATATATATATATATATATATATATATATATATATATATATATATAAGGAAATTATATTTAAGTGAATGGTATTTTCGTCTCTTCATACCTCAAAACGTAAAGAAAATTTAATTTCATCCTCAATCCCACCGTGCGATCGAAAGAAATATAGTACTTTTCTTTGAAAAGTCGGTAAAAAAAGTTCCTACAGCACATTTCTCCTCATTCTATACATGTGATATTGTTGTCTATTTTGATTCCTAATTTTTAAAAAGCAGAAGCAGTTATCGAAAAGCAGGTTTACTATAATATATAACGTCAAATTTGACATGAAAATCCGGCTATTTAAAAATTAAAAGTTGTATTTACGATAGCAGATGTAAACTCCAAACTACCTGTAAAATAACAGTTTTGTAGCTACAAACATCTTTTTTTTTCATCTAGACTTATTCAATATTTTTAATATAAACTGTTCTAAAATTTCAAGCCTCCATATGTTCATTTTTACTTATTATAAATTAAAACTCGGTTACCGCTGATCTAAATGATTCGTTTACTACTATAATTATTGCAATTTAAGGATGGTTTTAAGTGTAACTTTATAAAGATTTATTGATTAAGCTGACAGGTAAAAACCGGAAATTTATCATCTTTTACAGCTTTATTTTTTCCTAGCAATATTTAAAGTAGCTGATAAAAACACGTTTTACATGGTTCTGCGGTAATAAATTCTAAAAATGTATTAATTATTATTTTGGTATTGCGTTTATCAAAATCGGTTTAATTTCTAGAAATGTCATGAATTTAAAAGAAAATTCTATTATTTTTTTTTTTTATAAGTAATCGATGACGTAATTTTTCGGACCCTAGCGAATAATAAAATCTATATAATAATATACAACCGACATTTTCTACGAAAGAAAAGAATGGAGTTTATTTTATGTATTCTTTTCAACGAAAGATTTGAACAGGGTAAATTAAAAGCACCTCGTTTATGTTTGAAAATTTTAAGTACCATAATCTTCTTAAAATTTAATAAATAACTATAACATTATCCATTAATTTAGATTCGAGGAATAACTGAAAAACAAATAAACGCAGCTTTTTTAAGATGGTTATCATCATGAAAAAGAATAAGTAAAGAATAATAAAGACAGAAAAACAATGCTGAAATTACTCTTTTAACGTAAAGAATCCTCTATGCTAATGAATATATAATTAAAACAATTAATTTACATTTTTTAAAAATAATTAAGTATACAGTAAAATATACAAAATAATGAATACATTTAAAACTTACCGTTGTTCGGAACGATCAATGTTGGCCAGCAATTCTGGAAATAAAGAAATAAATCATGTTGATAAAAATAATCTTACAAACACTTTATAATAAAGTAGTCCTTTAATTTAAGCGACGGTTACATACGAGTTGAATTTATAAATAAAGAAATTAGCTAAATATGAAATTTGGGGTTAGATTCTAAGTAAAAACTACTTTTGCACTATATTACAATAATGATTTTATTATCATCCTTTAACTCAAAATAAGTATTTGTTTAAATAAAATTTAAAGAACTAAAATATAATTTTTTATACTGAATCAAGAATCCGTAGATCTCTAAGATCATCTTAACATTATCATTACAAAGCCACAAAAATGCAATGACATTCAGATCAACAATTGTTAACCTTCGCTCCGTACATAACGGAGTGATCATAGAGTAAAGATTTTACAATAAAGTGTACCATCTGTTTCTCAGGTGTTTTAGAATCAAAAACTACGGAAAACTGAAAGAGATAGTCTAAAGAAACAGAGTAGTCCTTTCTAACACTAAGAATTATTGTTGTATAAACTCCCAATGTTAGAGCTAGAAAATAGAAGGGACATTTGATGATAATGGAGATACTACGTTCGTAATAGGCCGCTTTGAAATCGAAATATTTTTAACATAAATATTTTTTTAATTTAAAAAATCAATTTATCACTTCGATCATGTAAAATTTACAGTTGTTCTATATTTACAGTTCTAAAAAAATAATAATAGGTTTTTCAGACAAAACGCATTGTACACAATTCAAATAAATTTTATTTGAATAAAAATCTTTATTTTCAGCACTTGAGAAAACATGAATTACTTAAGATCAAACTCTAAATTAGTTGGCAGGAATGTAATATTACTGTCCCATATTAGTAATGTTTTACTAAAAATACGTGTTTGTAGCAGTAGCTCCTGTTATAACCGACTGAAAGTTGCCGATAAATGTATTCTGTTAATCAAAAGTTAACTGATTTTTGTAATATGAATAGTACTAGTACTGATAGTACATCACACACTTGTTTACACTGCCGTTTCAAACTGCCAACTACTTAGGACACGGACTCAGATGGTAGACTTGACGCTCAAACAATATATATAATTGTATTTGTAGGATTCAAATCTCTTATTTTTACTTAAGAACACATTCGATTTTATTATCCAAAATTAAATATTTGTTTACAACTAATAGATTAATCATTTTTCCCTCATATTTTTGTTATTTTTAAGAAGGAATGTGGATATACTAAATCGAATAGAGAAATCGTTAAAAAATGATATATTAAGTATAAAGCAAGAAATTAATATACTGCTTTAAGTTAAAAATTTTATATATTACTTTATATTTATACAGAAGAATATTATATGACAATAGTGCAGATGCAATAAAATTACATATAGTACAAAATATAGTTACAAGATTTTATATTTAAGCGTAAAATATAAATGCAGCCCCTACTGGTTCTTCTCTTTAGTAGTCGGTTTGACTACGTTTTTTTCTACATCAAACGATATGTTATTATACCTTAGTTCATTGGTTTTCAAACTGAGATGCAACTTCTATTACGGGAAGAGATGTAAAAGGGTGTTAGAAGGAAGCTGAAGGACGGATCCATTAACTTTTATTATTGGTATCTATGACAACAAGAAATAATGTTTTTTTTTTTTTATTATGGAGCAATTTATTTTTAATTGGAAATCATTTGATCTGAGCTACTTAAAAATTATTTTATTTATGGTGAATGACATTTAAAATAAAGAATTCGGACTATAAATATTAATTAATAATCGTTAAAATAATGAATACAACAAATAATTAAAACTAAGAAATTATTAAAACTAACCTAAATTTGAAATTTTTTAACATAAAAGAACAAATTTTTTATTATAATTAAAGTTCAATACAATATATATTTAAACTGCCCCCACAAAATACTATACCAGAAACTTAAAGAAATTATTGATGCAATGCGTGAGAGAAAAATGGCCTTGATAGGCCACGATTTAAAGATGAATGATAATAATCCACATAAAATCATCCTCTCTTATTAAAAGAGAAGATTATATTATGATAAAATTAACAAAGATTTAAATAAAACAGGTATGAAAGTTTCAAATGCACAAAGTCGGAAATTAATGGAGAAAAAATTAAAAGCAATCTCTAAAGAAAATTTTCCGTGAAGAATAAAGTTCCGAAACAAAAAAAGTAGTAGAGGAATAATTAAGAAGAAAAGACCATCGAGAAAATTAAAAAGGAGAGGATTAAAATTATACTTGGCCAAGTACGGACAATAAGTAATACGGTTATAAATTCATTACGAAAAAAAATAGCAATTTGTTTCTTTGAACTGTCTTTCTCAGTTTTCTTTATAGTTTGGTTGTAAAATCGCTGAGGAGCAGATGGTATACTTTATTGTTGCAGAGATTTATTCTTGGCTCTATAATCAGCTTCGTTAGGCACAGAATGAAGGTTAACAATTGTCGATCTGAATGTTAATTTATTTCAGTAGCTACGTAATGATGTTAAACAGTATCTTCATCCCAGAGGAAAAAACAAGGAAGGGTTCTCTCCTGTTTTCAGTAATGTGCTTGGAGTGACATGTCATTTTACTTCGAGAGTGTTTGGTCAGCTCATTTGTGTCGAATGTGAGGTGGCCTATAACAATATAGCTATGCCTATAATTCGAACAATAACAACAAACGTTAACAAGAATGATTTATCACCTCGTATTCTCATAGATATACCAAACTGAAGGCTACTGAAAAAAAAAAAAAATTATTCATATTATCAAGCGGTAATATTAAAGTCCTAGTATAGCTATATTAATAAAATTTGTTTGTTAAAGATTTAAATTCTTTCTCGTATTTCTTATTGCTAGTATCACGAGATAAGCTATAAATATTGAAATGTAGGAGTTGTATTGATCACTTTAACATCTGAAACTAAAGATTTTCAAATATGTGAAGATAACTCTTTGTATTTTATATATATATATATATATAAAGGCTATTTTATGTATATATATATATATATATATAACAAGTCACTAGGTCAAGTCACAAGTCACTATTTATCCTAATATTTTATATATATATATATATATATATATATATATATATATATAAAATGGATAAACTAACGGAAATATTAAAAACCAAAAAATTAGATAGTGAAAGATTAATTTTAAAAAAATGTTCCTGAATCACAGAAAAAATTAAAATAAAGGATTCAAAATATGAATGATCTGATGCAGAAGCAGGAGTAATGTAAAGGTGCTTTCTGCCGATCTGTAACATTTTTTAAAGGTATGATCTTAAAAGAAAACGAAGGAATCAGAGAAGAAGGGAAAAATAAATCGAAGATGGAAAGGTGTTTTTAGAAGATGAAATTTAGGATATTCAACGTATGATTTTAAAAAGAAGATATTACTACAGAATATGGCATGGAAAAAACAAAATAATGAAAATAATAATAGGCCAACGAGTATGTTGATGAATAAGGAAACAATTGAACAATTTTTATTTTTTTTCTTGCTTGATGATATCGCCACGTAAGCTTAGAGCTTGTGCGTGGGATATGAATATGGAATTTTTGTAGCGTATGAAAAATGTCATGCCTGACCGGGATTCAAACCCGAGACTTCTGGATGAAAGGCCGAGACGCTACCATTCCGCCATGGAGATCGGTAATTAAACGAATGTTGCGTATATAAATAGTAAAACTTAAAAATAAATAATTAGAATATAAACTAACTGGGAACATAAATAGTTATTATATAGTTACGTTGAAGAAAATGTATTAATATGTGTTACATGTGGATGTAAAATTTATTTTAGACTAAGAAAAGTGAGAAGAAAAGCTCTAAGCGTTTGAAATATGGAAATGGCAGAGATTACAAAAAAAGTGGATAAACATGATGAAAAATAAAGAATCAGAACCTCATTTAACGAAAAAAGCGAATAAGACTAGACGCTTAAACAGAAGTTGGAAAGCCACGGTTGGAGAATACCGTAAGAAAAAAACGGTTGATTAAAAGATGGATAAAAGAATCCTCTCTTCTTTTTATTTTCAGTAGAAGATAAAAGATAAACAACAAGATTGAAAAGATAAAAAATTTATAGTTGATCTGAAAGATAATGATAACTGAAAAGGAAATCAGACTTTCAGCTTTAAATTGAACTGAATGAAGAGGTAAATGGTACAAGAATAGATAACTATATGATGATGAAAACGTTTTGAAAATAAAGTGGTCTTTTTTGTTTTGTGAGAGGAGGGAAACTTCTTTCCATTAATTATAAATCAAAACTGTACCCGTACATCATCAACAGAGTTATTCTTTTGGTTTCAGTTAAAGGATGCATTCTTATTTGACAAAACTAAATGAATAAGCGAAGATATTAATAATAAATTTTTTTATTTTTACACATAAATACGGGAAAATTAAATTAGGAAAATGAATCATTTATCTTCATTCACTACCTGGTAATAGTGTAGATTAGATTAGATTAGATTAGAATAATAATGAGAGGAGCTTTTCTTTCTTAAGTCATGAAAAAGAAAAATTCTATAGAGTAACAATTTTATAACGGAACATCATTTAGATTTTTATTCTTCTTCTACAATTTAGAAGTATTTTACTTTCTTATATATGGAAGCAGTCTAACGGATGTGAGTATAAAGTAATTTAGAATAAAAGAAAGCACTTTATCTATCTATATATATAAAGTTAAAGAAACACTTACTATTCTAGGATTTTTTTATACATACCCGTATATATAAGAAATAATACAAGGAAATAACAGCAATCGTCTTCTAATAAATTTCTTTCACTTAAAAAAAATAATAGAGTTAATATAAAATGAAATAATTGTTGATAAAAAAGAAAACTATTTTTCAACAAAATAATAAATTATATTCAATTTATGCTAAGTAATGTTCGTTAAATTTTTTCTCGTCTCAGATAGCTTATAATACTTTATACCACCTCAGTAAATAGTTATTGTCCGATAAATATATACTTTTTTGCACTGCTTTATTACATTATTAATTCTTTAAAATACTATTTAAATTATAACTGTTCAGGTAATAAGTTCTTTTATATTTAACAACCGGTTATTATACCGATGTCTTAAGTTCGATTCCCTCATTATAAATGAAAATTAAAGAAGATTCAAAGAAGAATAAATTTAGAATATTGGATAACTAATATGGATTTGCTAAGATTCCTGTTAAGAGGATATGGTATTTGAATTACACACGTTATGTGTACCGTTACGGTAAAACGTAGTAACTTTTGCTACAAATCATATACCTCTAGTAAAGGTCGTACTCTATCAACGTACCCGTACATCATCAACAGAGCTCTTTTTTGGCTTCAGTTAAAGGATGTATTATTATTTGATAAAACTAAATGAATAAACGAAGATATTTGCACTAGAGAACAATATTTGAACCTCTTCAACTTAATTTTTCAATATATAATTACTGTATTTATTACAGAACTAAGAAGCCTAAATCAGAAGTTAATAACTTGCATTGTTGTAAAATAATACAAATTGGATAGCTGTAAAGTGACAGCTGATTTACTAATCTGATTTAATATATTTTTTTTAATTACAAAATTGTTTATTATATTAAGTAATTTAGGACCGAAAAATTTAATTACATTTTTAAACTAAATATTGCGATAATTAAAAAGTATAATATCGATTGACCTAGCCATTTAAGTTGTAGTAGAGTTGAAAATTATTAGTGGTTGAGTAATATTACGAATATTATTATTAGCGTTATTTATTACTTTATATCACTCGTACAATGTTTAATGATTATAAAGTATAATGTTTGTAGAGGATTTAATAGTAACGTTTACTTTTAATTATGAAATTTGTGAGAATAAAAGCGAAGAAAAGACATCAAAACCAATCATTGGAAAATATGTATGAAATATCATTTATCAAAGCCTAAGGATTTGGATCTTTTTCTATCCAAAATATGTTTGGAAAGAATAATGGAACATACGAGGTCAGTTCAGGAAACAACCGAACTTTATTTTTTTAATCTTTATTATTAAATTTACAGATTTATTAGTCCTTGTCACCTTTAACGTACTCCCCTCCCCTATTCACACACTTTTCCTAGCGGTGTTTCCACTTCGCAAAGCAATCCTGGATAGCTTCATTTGAAATGTTCTTTAAAGTCAGTGACGAATTTGCTTTAATGTCATCAATATAACTTCAAAACGGGGTCCTTTCATCACTGATTTTAATTTCAGAAATAAGAAAAAAATCGGAGTCAGGTCTGGCGAATAGCAAGGCTGAGGGAGGACAGTTTTCTGATTTTTAGTACAAAACTGACGAATTGATAAAGCTGAGTGTGCGCGGGTGTATTGTCATCATAAACCATGAGTTGTCTCGCCACAACTCTGGTTTCTCTTTATGTCTTTTTTCACGTAACCGTTATAAAACGCCTTGATAGTACGTACGGTTTACTGTTTCACTTTGAGGCAAGAATTCAAAATGCGCAATTCCATTAAAATCGAAAAAACAGAGAGCATCACTTTGACATTGGAGCGAGACTGACATGCTTTCTTGGGGCGTGGAGATCCTTTGCCAATCCATTGTGATGATTGAACTTTTGTCTCGATGTCGTAGCAGTAAATCCAGCTTTTGTCTCCCGTTATGAACCTTTGCATGAATGTTTCATCGTCATTGGCTTGTTCAAGAAGTTGCCGATAAACGTCCACTCGATGTTCTTTCTGCTGTTGTTCGGTCATCAAACGAGGAGCAAACTTTGCTGCAACTCTATGCGTGTTCAATTTTTCAGTAAAAATGTCACAACATGATCCAATTGAGATGCTAACCTCTTCTGCAAGTTCTCTGACAGTCAATCGGTGATTTGCACGGACCAGATCGTTGATTTTCGGAACGCGAGTGACATCAATTGAAATCGAAGGCCTTCTTGGTCGAGGGTCATCTTCAATTGACTGACGACCACTTTTAAATCGTGAAAACCATTCTTAAGATTGCGTACAACCCAGAGCATGATCTCCTGAGCCTTTTTCAAACGTTGAAACGTTTATGAAAGTTTTTCCCAATTTCACACAGTTTATGTTTTATCGTTGCTCCCGAAAATCGCACATTACAAAAATCGCTATTAACACTTAAACACGTTGCACTCAAATAACAATAACACGAAAACTAAACGAGATATCAATAATCCAAGAACGTGTGATCACAGAGGAGATTATGCAAAACACAATGTTGTCAACCACACGTCATCTTTGTTGGCGAGCAATTAAAAATGTTCGGTAATTTTCTGAACAGACCCTCGTATACCGAGGAAAAATAATTAAGAGAATGAAAACTATTTAGAAACAGAAGAAGAATATTGACAAAGAGTAATGGAGGTCACTGATTCACCGGAAGAAAAAAGATAGAGACGAAGGAAGAAAAGGCAAGGAGAAGAAAATTGATGTCATTCGTTAAATAAGAGAAATATCATTAACTCGGATAAACGAAAATTCTTTTTCAATGAAAAAATAATATATAATCCATATGATCCTAATCATATATACATATATTTGTATATATATATATATAATTCAATCACAGTTTGCATAATTAAAGAAAGAAAAACCGCAAGCAGTAACATTAATTGACGTCAGTGTGGGAAAAGAAGCAACAGTCGCTCAAGATGGCCGTAAAGAGGACTGATAACGTTTTGAGGTACGCTTTTTTAGACATCATTAAAATATTTTTAAAATTATTTTAATTAATTCCTTTTGTTACATACTTGGACTCCGATTATCCGAACGACGATTTTTTTAGCGTCTAACTTTCGGGACTCTTACATCCGCATTGGCAATTTAAAAATAAAATTAATAAAATATTTAAAATAATATTCAAATAAAGCTTTGCTTTCACAGGAAAAATATTTTTATCGACTTTTGTTTTTACTGATATTTTTAATTGACTTTTTTTCACGTCATAAGCACAAAACGTAAGCAAATTTAGTCCTGTGTTAAACTAATTATAAAATTAACTTCTGAAAAGATTGATGGAAACACATTTGCTGATCAAGCATCAACTACGATGTAATGATGTTTGTTTTTATTTTGCTATATACGTGCAGTAAATCAAAATAAATGATATTGTTACTGTGTTCTTTGTTTTATATAGCTTTTATAACTTTAAGCAGAATAGGCTGCGTGATTTTTATGTCGTCATGACGTAATCACAGAGTTTTACGACTGGGATATTTAAGCCTATAATGTTAAACTTCTATAAATTCACTGATTTTAGAGTCTCGTAAGCATAGTTAATTGAAGAGTAGGTGCTGTTAACATACGTGTCGATATCGTAGAATTCGTTAACATCATGTCTGTATAACAAAACGAAAACGAGATGTTTTATAAATTAAAGGAAAATTAGAATTTATAACATCGTAAAAATGGTGTATCGAGTAAATCGTTGGTAGATTAATACGGCATCATCATTTCTTATCACACATTTTATAATACTTTTATAAATACATCTTTTTTTATAATATTCAATAACTTTTCTTTTTTTTTGCTGAATTCTTTTATTTACAATCAGCTTCTATATTTAAGATATAAGTAAGTCGTATGACAGACTACCACTTGAAAGAAGATCATCCTATCATAATCCTCAACGAGTATAAAAACAATTACTATGAATAAATACTAGTAACTATAAAATAACTTAATATTTGATAGAGCCTTTGAATATAGTTAAAAGTCTGCAACAGAACAATGTAAATGAAACATTAACTTTAAAATAACCATAGATAAATAATTAACATGAGCATCCGTTAATTTGAATAATCGAAAATAAAACAAAAATAATTATAAGAAGTGTTATCTCTAACAAACCGGATCATCATAACGGTCTATCAACCAGATCAATCACGTGTAGTATTTTCAGCCTCCTAACGTCTAACGTCATCACTGTTGTCTAGTAAATTCAAAGCTAGATGATTTATATGCTTCTACAACCTGGACACATATCTTTAAACTAAGCGTTCAACTTTTTCTCGAATGCCTATGTAATTGTGGATCTCAATATTTCTCGCTAACCACGGCGCTTGGGTTCCGCAGTACTTTATTCTGGAACCGTCGAATGATCTCCACATTGCTGTTACTGATTACGCCCCAGAGTTCAATTCCGTAAGTCCATACCGGCTTCATGAAAGTCTTGTAAAGCAGAATCTTATTGGATAAAGAAAGTTGTGATTCCTTACCCACTATCCAGTACATCTTTTTTAACTTCACGTCAAGCAACTTCCTTTTTTTCCTTACATGATCTCTTCGAGTTAAACGGCGATCAAGGTAAAAGGCAAGATACCTCACCTTACTAGCATGAGGTATTCTGACACCGTTTAAATGAACTTCAGGACAATCTTTTTTTCTCAACGTGAACGTTACGCGGCTGGACTTTGTCGAATTTACCTTTATTCTCCATTTACGTACATAAACGCTAATGGTTTCCAGTAGATTGTAATTTCTCCTAGGCTATATTCGGACTCTTATCAACCGCCAAGATTGTCGTATCATCTGCATATGATGCAACTGTGACACTGTTTGGATCAGGTAGGTCAGTAATGTAGACCAGGAATAGAACCGGTCCCAGGACTGAGCCCTGTGGAAATCCTGAGTTGTTGTCGAAAAACTTCGACATCTCTTGATTGTAGTTAACTCGTGAGAAACGACCATCCAGATAGCTGTGTAGGATTAAATAATATGGTTGTGGCAGCAACCATCTTAATCTGAAAAGAACAATAACTAACACATTTTTTTCTAAAACAGAAGTAAATAAATTTTAATCTCTTTCAGATCATTTTTGTAAATTCTGATTTTTATCGACAAATTTCTGTTTATTTGATTTTTTAACGATTATTTATTTAAGGATTGTTTATTTGATTTTTTTAAACGTATTATTGGATCTTTTTTTACACTGTAGGTATGGTCTGAGTATCTTTTTAATTTTACTGAGATATGTTTTCGTCTTTTTGTTAAGTGTGATACCCATTAAAAATAAGAATGGTATGTCTAGTACGTATGATAAACCTTTTTAAATTTCCAATTATCCGGATTCGGTCTTGCAAAGGTCAATCCGTATAATCGGCGTTCACTGTGATATATTAATTTCTCATTGTATACTGATGACGATTGTTTAAAAATTGGCCATCTAGCTGAAGAATTCTAGTAAAAGTTTATAAACGGTTTTTAAGGAATTTTGTTTTCCGAATAAAATTAGGTTGAAAATATATTTTCATAATCGCTAGTTAAGAACTATTGTGAAGGATTCTTAAAGAGTAATAATTATTTTTTTAATCGATAAATAATAGTTTACAATTAGAATAATGGAATATATAATTTCGATAATTATTTGTGAGGATTCCATGAATATATAAATTTAGGAAGAAGCCAGAAAATCCTGTGGGATCTAAATGAAGGGATAGTGGTTAAATAGGAGAGGTATTCCAAAATGTACCTCCAATTGTATTTAATTGCAATCTAGTAAAGTTAGAATTAAGGGAAGATTCACAACGCTTTAACGTAGTCCTTCATTAATTTACCCGTTTGTGGAACGAGGTACGTAAATGTTATACAGACTTTCAGAATAGAACATGAAACAAAGGGTTGATTTTACCTGCATTCCTCCCTCAACTGTAACCACCTCTTTCCAATTTCTTCCTTTTTACCTCTTCTTCTTTATCGTGTAATTCTCTTGACCGTAAATGAAATTATTTAGTGTAGAAATGGGGTTGTATTACGGCTTGATATTTGAGTTAATTAATTTAGTGGATGCTTAAATTGTCCCATCTAATTATCATTGGACCGCAATAACTTAACATAGTTTCATCATCATCCTTTCTTCCATTTTAGCCTACTCAACAATCGTTGAGAGGTCATATGATCTCAAGTAGGGTGGAGAGAGAGAGAAAGAAAGAGAGAGAGAGAGAGAGAGAGAGAGAAAGAAGAGAGAGTAAGAGTGTGTGTGTGTGAGTGAGTGAGTGGGATAGGTGTTGAGTTTGAGGAGGTGAGTTTCCCTTCATGTTGTTCTTCCCAATTAGTGGAATAAAAGAATCCATATAAACGTTACTGTTGCTTTTGTTCAACTAGTGAAAACTTAATAATGGTAAATCTCTCACAGTTTTTTTATGCGACATTAATAACTGATCAATGTCTGATTTTATTTTTGAATAATACTATCTTGATTCAGTAGGTTTCTAACCATATATCATTTCATCATTAAAAAACAGATGTACGTTATTTAATCTGAATTATCCGACGTTCTCCAATTTTTGATTCTGATCTAATATTAGACGAGCAAAAACTCGTTAAATTAAAAAAAAATTACCAGAGTTATAAACTTTTTTGTTTTAATTTTTATACCTTGAAATGTTTTTGTAAAACTTATTATAAATGAATAACAAATAATTTCAAAAAAATGTTGGGCTGAATGCGGTTAAAAACTAATGTACACTTATATTTCTTTTCCTTCTAATAAACTTGTTTAACATTTAATTAATCTTTTTAAATTAAGGGTTTATAGTAAAATCTACTTCACGCAATTAATTCATAAAATGCTTTTACTCAGAGGCATTTCAAAGTCTCCTTTCAATATAAAAATATAGGCTGTTTATATTTTATTGTAATAAAATAAATAAGCAGAACACTTTTTCATTTTATAAAAATTTCAAAGCCTACTTATGATAGTTGAACTATTCGTGTATGATAAATGAACAAAAAAACAGACATATATCAAGTTACGGTTTGCTTTTATCTGGCATTTAAAGTAAAACTTAATGTTTATAAAATGCATCCGCAATCATAGTAGCTTTAAAATAAAATCATTTTCTTCATGAAAATCAGTTAATTGTCATGAGAAATAAGTATAAATACATTTATCGGAATTTTTTTAAAGAATCTTAGTGAAGTAAAAATCATATAATTAACGGTTCTTTAGTTTTTACTTCCCCAACAAATATAAATAGAATAATTTTTTAATCATTAAAGGGGAGAATATGGTGATCGTGCCAAAAATTGGATTTTGAGTTTTTCGGGAATCTTTACTTTTTAGGGTCCAACTTGTTGATCTAAACCACAAAAAAAGCACAGGTGTGTATTTATGTGCGTAGGTATGACCCTATATATGTTGCACTGTTGGCCTTATATTTCAGGATTGATCAAACCGATTTTCTTCAAATTTGGCTTAAATATTTCTATATATGGGCTATTGATCATTTTAATTTTTTTTTTTTAAATTCGTTAAGGGGATGAATGATATCGGGAAAAAACAAATTTCGATTTTCTGGAAAGGCATTTTTAGATAAAACTATTAAAAAATTAACTAAAAACTAAACTATTAAAACTTTTTGTTACCTACAATGGAAAATCTAAAAAACCTATTTTTTCAAAAATTCAACTCCCTCACTTAAAATTGAAATATATGATTTTCTACTCTATCTTCCTTCGGTTTAAATATTTTTCAAAAGGTTTTTGAAAGTTTATACCTCATATAAGCTATTAAGAAAAGTTAAAAAAATTTATAAAATTATAGATCCCAGACCTAAAAAAAGCTTTTTGAAAATTCTCTTTTTCTTATTCTGGGCTTTATTGAGAGATATAATTTAAAGAAAACTTTACTTAAGCAAATTTGCTAATTTTAACCTACATATGAATATTTTTAGGAAAGGTTTTCTTAAAATTTCTATAAAAAATAAATAAGTGTATCTCTAAAAAATATATATACCCTTTTTGCTTTTTTGCTTTAACGCTTTTTAAATTATTATTATTAATAGCCGGGAAAGTCGTGCAGTACTATGCCAAATTTTTTTCATTTGACATAAGAAATATAATGACGATTAGTCTACAAAAATAATATCGCTTAAAAAAAAAACATAGGAAAAATTGAAGGGGAATAAACAAAGATTGGTGGAATAGTGGTTGTATTTTTACAAATATAAATAAATTATATATATACAATATGATTATTATAAATTAGTTTTTTACACTGTTTTTGTTTCTTTAACCAATATTTCTTAATAGAGATCTCTGCTCCATATGTGCATAAATTAATATATTTTTCATTACTAACTGATGGTAAAAATAATTCTTTGTAATTCTAAATTAAATTTCATAAAAACATGTTATAATGAAGGAGAGGTCTGTGAAAAAATATTAAATCTGGAGGAAGAAAAAAAAAATATTCTTATAAATAAATCTAATATTTGTCAGTTTTAAATATTAAAATCTATCAGTTAATCTTTAAATGTTAAATGTGTAAATATTAAAAATTATTATCGATTTACTATCAAATTACGAAGAATTATACTTTCAGTTCTTAAAATTAATTATGTAGTATTTTTCCATCGAGTTTTAAGTGAAGCTGTTAATAATATTATTTGGGAAGAATAATATCTGTTTAATTTGAAAGCGATTTGTTAATATATAAATGAAATGTTATTTCCGTTATGCTGACCTAAAGAAATAAATTTATAATATATATAAAATAAAATTTTACTCGCTTCATTTTATATTTATTTATTTTATTGCTTATATTGAAAAATATAAGGATATTATATGTTTGTTTATACGAGATCCGCAGAGCGTATCTTAGTCTCTTTTACTATAAAAATTCAGCAGCTTTGAAAACTGAAAGTATGATACAAAAAATAATAATATTTTTTTTTATAGTTATCGACGGGCTACTTTATGTTTTTACTTATATCGATAAAACCAAAAACAAATAATATAAGATACAAAGTTATTAAATGTAATATTGTAGAACATTTTTATTTATAATTTTTCAGTTTGATATTTATTCTCTTGAAAATTTTAAACATATATTTTTTTGAATAGGTTAATAACCGATATAAATGCTTTAATTCTACTGCACTTACGTAGGAAATATGACTATTAATAATTATATTCTCATTAAATGGCCAAATTAATTCTTTCGCTGATCTCTTCAGGGAGTATTCCACATCTCTTCTTCCCGTTAGTTGACAAAACAGAGGTTTTTTAAAGTACTTTCATTATGAATGCTTATTAAATTTTCGTGCCATCACAATTAACATTAGTAATGTTGTTTTTATGGTTTCAACTTTAAAGCCCTTTATAATAACCTCTTTGTTTACCCTAGCCAAGCATCATTTGGTGGGTCCACACTTATGTCTATATGAAGTATCGTTTTCCTTTTCTACGTATTATTACGGTTGAATGAATAAAAATACGGTTTGATGAAACAGTTCTTAACTCCGGATCTGTCTTATTACAAAAAAAAAAAAAAAAAAAAAATACAATTCTGCTTTACATTTCCAAAATCAGTAGAAACTTAATAGCACTGAAATAAATTCTAGATTCATGAAAGTATCTTAAGCAAAAAAAAAAAAAAAAATATGCATTATTTCCATTTATTTAATTAGTGGAGAAAATATTTATTATATTATGTCGTACATTATAATCTCAAAAAAACTTTATTTTTTCTAATTAAAGAATCAAACTAATGAGAACAAATTATGACTTCTTTAAGAAAATCTTCGACATTTTCCTGTTTATATTTTAGGAGGCTCGGCTTCTTCAAGGTATTCAACCGAAAGTATTCAACCGTTAATTAGATTTAATGTTTCTTGCCAAACAGGAAGGAATCTACGATTCAGTTCACGGGTTGACTCTCCACTAGATCAAACTAAAGATGGACTGGCTCTGCAGGTTTGGTATACTTAACACGGACTTAACAAAACGTATCCACTAAAAAAGAAAATGAGAATAAATGGAACGAGAATAAAATAAATGGGTGGAAAAGAAGAGAGGATCGTCTATCTTTCGGAGGAACCGCAGTACGAGTCAAACTATCTCAAGTCTCCCTCTAGGCAGTGGACATCCCAATCACAGACCCTTGGGAGATCGGGAACAACACGATTTTGTGTTGACCGATTTAAATGCATGCTGCAACATACCAAAAGTGTTTTTTCCATTCAGAAATTAAAAAGGCACCTGAGGTAGACAAAATGGTTCTTAAGGAACATCCCCATCAATGGCCCCTGGAAGTATGTATATCCAACTCTTCAACCAAATTTTCACATTATCAACTAAATAGCATATTATGATCGGTTGATTAGATATTAACTTGAAGTTTTGTACTAATTTCATGTTTTTTTTTTAATTTTCAAAAATTATATCTAAATCTTTAACTGAGATTAAATTGGATAAAATTAATTTTTATTGTACGATAATTATTTTTTATTTTTTAGCAAAAAAAAATTTTGTAAAAAAAAATAAACAAGAGATATATATTACAAATTAAAAAACACGACGGCTGAAAAAAAACAACACTACTGACAAATATTGCTCTTTAATGTAGGATAAATACTAATTTTAAGATAAAGATCGTGCAGGTGACAATTTTGTATGTAGTATAACTTTATTTTCAAATTTTTCAAATACATACATATTTATATAGCCTATGACACTACCTATAACGTAAGGATTCCAACGCGGGGTCATATATCTAAATCAGTTCAGCCGTTGAGCTGCTACGGCGGAATAAACACGCATACATCTATATATATAAAAATGCTAAGTTCATTTGTGTACGGCTTCAAAAACTCAAAATGTTCTGCACCGACTGAACTCAAATTTTAGCACGATATATATAATCCGCATCAAAGATTGTTTTCATCTATTTTTAATAAATCTATCTATCTATTTTTAATTTGTACATTTTTAATTTGGAAATGTAAACAAAGGAAAACGAATCAGATCTATGCAAGATGGCCGCTGTCAAACACAACGACCAAATTTCTTTGAATTATATTTAACAGCTAAAACATCTGTATTTTATTAAAAAAAAAAACACGATAAAAAAAATTTTAGCACGATATATAACCCGCATCAAAGATTGTTTTCATCTATTTTTAATAAATCTATCTATCTATTTTTAATTTGTACAATTTTTTAATAAATAAGAGGCTAATAAATCAGATGGAAATGTAAACAAAGGAAAACCAATCAGATCAATGCAAGATGGCCGCTGTCAAACACAACGACCAATCACTAAGAGCCCGTATGGCCGTTGCCAAAGTAAACAAAGTCACAACTGATTAACAAATTATTTTGAATTATATTTAAGAGCTAAAACATCTGTATTTTATTTAAAAAAAACAAAAAAAAAAACACCAAAAACAAAAAGAAAAGCCACCAAGAAGGACAACCGCAGTTGGTGATGGTATGAATGATTTATAGCGTATGAAAATGCCATACCTGACCGGGATTCCAACTCGGAACCACCGGATTAAAGTCCGAGACGTTACCACTCGCGCCACGGAGGTCGGCAAACATATTCGTTAGGAGCCGAATAAAAACACGACTTACCAATATGGCGTTGTATGTCAAACCAATTTTATACGGACTATAATTACTTTTAATACGCGAAACCCTTTACGATGATTGAACATTAACTTAAGCCTCTTCAAAAATTATTCCTTTTGAACTAAGCCGCATTTTGATATCATTGTTTTTCTATAACACGGCTGGAATTCTTTTCGTTTAATGATAAGAAGCGTTGTCGAAGACAATAACCGAATTCTCTTCCAAAGGACATAATACACCGCTAAACTATTTCTAAATAATTCAAATTCGTGTAATTTTTTTACGAATCGCGTTTTTATCAAAATCTCACCTTTTTCTCAATTGACCTGCGGGGTTTTGTTTTCTTTGGAGACCGTAATTCATTAGTAGATTCATACTCGAGAATCACGTTGTACACTAAAGCAGCACAACTTCTACTTACGTTAGCAGTTTATTAACATCTTAAATCAACGCCGTTTGATTATTCTGTAATTTGTAAGCATTACTCTGCTTTTGTAAGCATTTAAAATGATGTGTTTTTTCGCACCACTTAAGGGATTTTTTTCGCAGCCCACAAATCTTTATATATAAAAATGTTAAGTTCGTTTGTGTACGCTTCAAAAACTCAAAATGTTCTGCACCGATTGAGCTCAAATTTTAGCACGATATATAACCCGCATCAAAGATTGTTTATCTATTTTTCGCATCAGTCACATACCCGCGACCGCGAGAAAACAGTTTTTTTAACGATCAGTTGTGTACCATTGACCGCGCCATCTGCCGGAAGCGAGGGGAACACTCGCCATACTAGCTAACGACAACCGCAGTCACATGTGAAACAATTCCTGTTCCCAATTACATTGTTTATTAACAAAAAAAAAAAACGTATCCACTTGCATCTGATTCAGATTATTATACAATCTGAATTAAATATTCACTTTAATCGAGGTACTTTTGTGTGATCGTGTCGGGATTGAGCTGTGCCATTCACCAAGCTCTGAATTTATTAGAAAACGACCAACAGTGGGATATATGTATTAATGACGCGTGGAACACTGCACATCCAAACCAAATTCGCGCATTATTCGCAATTATATTGACCGCTTGATTCCCTTCATCTCCCACAGAGTTATGGGAAAGATATCGATCGCATATGGCTGAGGATATTTTGCATAGAGTACGCCTAGAAAATACCAATATGACCGTGGAATTTACAGAAGGCATTTACAACGAAGCATTGATAAATATTGAAGACAAGTGCTTAGCTATTGGAAATAAAGTTCTTAGTCAATTGGGAATGCCAGCACCCATCCGAGGTGCGATTGCTTCATTTGATGTGGATTTACGCCGTGAACAGAGTTACAACATTGATGATCTTCAGTCATATGTCCAATCAAACATTCCAGAATTAACGCGTGAACAGAAAGGCATTTATGATCGCATAATGCAAATGATACATGACGGAGTTGGGGGACCTTCTTCTTGGATGCGCCAGGAGGAACTGGGAAAACACTCCTCATTAAATTGATTATAGCAACGGTTCGATCAAAAAATGACAATTATCCTGTTGCAGAATATTAATCAGCCAAAACTCTTAGGAAAATTGATGTTAACGTAGTGGAAGCAACGATTTTAACGGGGCCTTTCAAAGTTGAAGATGTCCTCATTCCTCGAATACCCATAATCCCGACCGATACACCATTTCAATTTAAAAGATTGCAATTCCCAATTCGATTGGCATTTGCAATCACAGTCAAAAAAGCTCAAGGTCAATCTTTAGAATTGTGTGGTTTAGATTTAGATGCGGATTGTTTCTCACATGGACAACTGTATGTGCGTGTTCCCGAGTCGGCAAACCAGATAGCCTTTATATCTACGCAGACAGTGGAAAAACAATAAATATTGTATATCCACAAGTATTGCAAAATTAAACTTCTATGAAACGTATGCTTTGTTTTGTTTCTCATTTCTCATCCATGCAACCACAATGTGCCACAGCGAAGCGTGGCGGGTAGAGCTAGTACATACACTCTAAATACATACATACATACACTCTAAATATATTAAACTCCTTTTTGGGCACCGTGTAATAGATTATTAGAGTATAAACCACAGCGAGTATTTTTAAGATAAATTAAAAATGTTTTAATTTTTCAAAGGTCTAAATTTTCTGCACTATAAACAGCTGTTTTTAATTTTTACAAATTCATAAGCTTTTTTTGTTAAGTTTGTTATTAATAAAAGTTGACTTTTTTTTACTCTTCATAGATTGCATTAAATTAATTTTCTCAGAGTAAAATTTTCTATACGTATTGAAAATAAAATTTAGTCATTTAATGAAGTTATTGTATTTCAAACCTAAAAAAATCTTTTTTGTCGCCGAATTTTTCTGTATTATGTTTGATATAATGAAAATGGAATGCAGTTCTAGGACCTGTTTTATCTATTTTTCAGGTCTAAAACCATCAAGTTTACCCCTAATATACTGACATTTTACCGAGGGAACTGAAATCCGCGCGAAATTTTTCGCTAGCCGTATGTAACAAAACGTTTTCGGACATATGTTTGCAAGATATTTTTCCTTATATATATATATATATATAGCTTATGACAATCCGGGTAACGTAATAACGTAAGAATTCCAACGCGGGGTCATATATCTTAATCGGTTCAGCCGTTGAGCTGATACCATGGAAAAAACATACATACATTACATTCCTTTTTTGGGCAGTCGTGTAAAAATAATTCCAGCAAGAAAATATAAAAAGGAAAAATTAATATTTTCTTGTTTTTAAAAAAAAATTAAATAAACATACTTCTGTTTTAGCTCGCAACACACAAAAAATTCAATAGTTCAAATTTTTAACTGTGTACAACGTTTAATTTTGTTCGAATAGTCAATAAAAAAAAATTAATTAAAATTAACACAATAAAACGTAACAAATACGTTTAAAAATAATTCAAAAACAACCTTTTACCTACTAAGTCGCTTATTTAAGAAATAAGAAAAAATTTAATAATAATTAAAGTTACCTGAGTAATTGCTAATTATTATATATGTATATATATATATATATATATATATATATAAAGAAGAACCAATTGGCTGGAAAATTAAATACCAGAAAAGTAAAAGCAGGTCCTAATAATTGAACAAAGAAAAAATGCTACATCATTGTAGGGACATTTTTATTACGAATCTGACTTTTTTAATTTTTTACCTCTTTCTTTGCAAGGAGATGCAAATCAAGCTCAATTTACGAAGTTTTCCCCTCGAAAGAACGTTACAACTATTCAATTACTTTACTTTTTATTTCTTTCATGTTTTTCATTATATTTAATTAACTTTCAACTAAGATCTCTCTTTACATTCTTATTTAATTAATTAATAATAATTTAATGTTATAATCAGTTACAGATGAATTCAGTGTTGGTAAACAGGATCAAAATGAAAAAAAAGTCAGTCTGTGGACACCACTGATTTTATAATTTTAAAAACCTCTACACATTCTAAAATCTATCTTCTAAAATCATTTTAAAATTTAAACATTCTACTAAGATCGTTCTAATTTATATAGTTTGTGAGACTCTGACATGGAATTTCCTGAGTAATTAAACTATATTAATTACATATTACATACTAGTAATGTAGATGATATAATCTATATTAACTAACAAACACACAGATACATTCATAAAGTATCATGATTTATTACCACTGCAAAATTTATATACACATTCATTTTATAAAGACGTTCTTGAAAAAAAATAAAAAATAAATAAAATAAAATATATATATGTATTATATAAAACAAGTACGTTGTTGAGTGACACTACTTTTTGAGTGTGGTGTCTTCTCTGTTTTTCATCTGAAAGGCTCTGGGTTCGAATACCGTTCAGGCTAAGCATTTTTTAATACATGCTACAAAATTCATCTCATCCATTATAAAACATATATTAAAAGTGATTGCAATTGGGCGTAATCCAGTTATTATCAGAACAATAAATATAAATAACCCTAAGTCGATTTTACTACACTTTAGTGATATATAAAGTCAAGAAATATTTTTTTAATATTATCGAACATTTTATTTATGAAATTACCAATCATGTATGTATGTAAAGAGCCATAACCATAGTAGTTGTAGGCAAAACGACGTGAATTGCAAGTCATCTTCAAAAATGACAAAGTGATACAAACATCCCATCCCAGGCTTACTAGGAAAAGTGAGGAGTTAAATTTTTTCCTGTTACCTTCTTCACTCGGTCAAATGTATGGATCTACATTAACATGTTAAGCCGATCGAAATGTAAGTGAACTTCAGTCCTGCAGGTAACATCTTCATTTTGTTCACCACAAGACAAGGATCATTATTCTCAGAGAAAAAAAACTTATAATATCCGTAACAGCCATAAGAAGTATTGGGACAGTCTTAAGTAATCGATTTTTACATCCTTTTTTGCATTGAAACAGTATATACAACCTACAAAACAAAATACAAAAAGTAAAAACATATAAAATGAGGTATATAAACAATAATAAAGCTAATTAAAAAAAATTTCTCTAAGTTTATACCATGTTTTATCAAATCTCCTAGTCTTTTACAAATGAAGAAACATACAAAAATTTTCAAATACAACACACACACACACACACACACACGCACAAATACATACATACATATACAACACACACATTATCAGCAAGCAAACAAGTTTGGTTCAATTAGATTTCATCCAATTAGGTCTGTCAAGGTTTTTCTGTGTCTGTGAATTTTTTGTATTTTATTTTACAAAATTGAATTAAAGGAAATATTAAGAACTATTATTAAATCAGTTAATATAATTTTAATTATTCTTTTTAAGGTAAAGAATTATACATTTGTAATAGGAAATGGAGAAAATAAATAAATGTATAAAATAAAAAAATTGTAATGTTTTAAAATTGAATTGAGGATGATCTCTCTTCGGTCAGTTGCCGCTTCAATTTAGAATTAGTTGTGGTTAAGAGTGCGTGCTAGATCGTACTAGTATTAGGTTTTTTTCTTATCTCTCATGGGCACTTGAAACCAAGAGCAACTGAATTTAACCGCAGTAAAAGGCTCACGGAGCTTTTACTCTAAACTATACCGTACCCTCTATATAAAATTCAATGGACCCTATGACCTATTCTCTAAGTTTTATTGATGTGCGAAACTCACGCCAACCTACTGGTGGTGGTACATGGAAAAACATCAACGTAACAATTCGAAGAAAATTAAAAAAAACAAAGAAAAGTCCAAAAACCTCATATATATATTTTTTATGTAGTTTTTTAATTTAATAAATTCAATCTTAGAATTAAATTGCTGATTAATGAATAAAAGATGATTAAAAATGTAATTAATACCGTAAATATAACTTATAAAAAACAAACGATCTGATACAAGACACTCCCGATAACAGTATAATCATTTTTAAGAATAATAAGTTCCTATGCCACGATTTTTAGGAAAAATGAGGAGTGAGGTTGTTTCCTTTTGCCGTTTTCACCTTCTTTACTAAGGTAATTCAATGTGCTAAGCCCATCAAAATTTAACCTATCGTATGAATGACACCTCGACTCTAATCTATCATCGGATTTTAACATCATTATTCTTATTGAAACTTTGACTGATGCTTCTTATATCTAAAGTGTATCTGCTTGCGTCATAAGTCATAAGAAAGACTGTGACAGATAATATAGAGCGACAAAATTAGTCTACTCCTTTCTGTTGAGAAACAGAATAATAAATATGACATAATGTATGTGGTACAAAAATATTTTATATTTTTAAACTGAATGTAAAAATTTAAAATTAATTAATAATGAAATTCCTTTTTCACAGTAGATAAAAAAAAAAACAAAGAAAAACTTCAACAACGAAACTTCCTTTCACATTTCAGTCGATCATCACAAAATTAAGCTTACAATCTGTTTAAAAATAAAGTAAAATGTTTATTATAAATAAAGAGAAAACAGAGAATATAATTTCTGCTGGGAGAGGAATTATATAGATCAGAAATGGTAATCTGGTCTTTTTAACTACGTAAAATTTAATTTTTAAAGTATTTACAATTTGCTTTTTTTAATTTGTATTTATCAATTGCCTGTGAAAGAATTCAAAAGTTTACATTCATCTTTTTGTTGATCACTGCAACCGTTTTGAAGTTACATAAGAACAAACACATATGTAAATGTTACTGTCAAAAACTATTACTCTCTTGTTACAAGTTAAATAAACAAATTTTAATTTTGGTATAAATTAGGTATAACAAAAGATTGACAACGAATCAAAATATATAAAAAAATCTGATGTAGACACTACATGACTTCCTTGTACGCATATTAAATTACATATACACATTTTTTTTTTTAAATGAAAATTACATGAAATTTTATTTCATTATAACTTCTGATATTTTTTATATTTTTTGTTGTTGTTATTATTGAATTATTATTCACCGTAAAAAATGTTTACAATGAGAGGTTAATAATTATTAATAAATCAATATATTTAAATTAAAAAAAAAGATAAAAAAAGGAAGGTGAAATCTGATTCGAACCGGTGTGCCTTCCCCTCCAAATATTTCATTAATTAAACTTTTATTTGGCTGTAACTCTGGAACCGATGAAAATAAGTACCACTTATGATATATCGTTGAAAAGCTCTCAACAAGGGCTTATTACTGCAGTTAAGAAGTCCAAAATCCACATTTTTTTAATTTTACCGAAACTAGTCAAAATGGATTCACGGATGGTCAAATTGGATATTTCCGTTGAAATATGAAAACCGAAACTTTTCGCGATTACAATACTTCCTTGTACGTACAATGACTGACAACGTCAACGGTTCACTCACATATAAGTAATATGTGAAAAATATTTTTTTTTTTTTTGTTCAGCATTTGCAATCAACTTATATGACCGAACGTGACCAACGTGAACGAAACATATAGAGCTGCTGATTTTCTGGTATGAATTTTTTATTAAATCTAATAGGTAAGATCAATCAGAATACGGTGGAGATTAAAGCAATAACAGTTTAAAACGGATACTGAAGGATATTTCTATTTTCCCGTAATTCTTCGCTGAACATACCTTCTGTAGCGTTGAATAGGCTTTGCATAGTAGTTGATCTATGAATGGTTGGACGGACGAATTCATTTCTATGTAGCTTGATTAAACTTTATAAATTCCAAATAAAGGTTAGCCTACTTAGTTTAAACGTTTATTTATATTTTGGAGTTTGAAGCATAACGGAAAATGGCATAACAGCCGAATGGCGCTGAAATTTACCATAACATCGACTCTTTTACGAGTATTTTCAGTGATATTCCAAAAGTATAATTATTTTTAAAAAATTAGAAAAATCTTATTTAGTTTAACATATTAAATATTTACAGTCTATTCTATCAGAACAATAAAGAGACGTGTTGAATTTCTATAATCGATTTGAAGGAGATAATGCCTTGGGCTGTTAATTGCCCAAGAGCAATTAACAGCGATTTATTTTAGCTGGCACATTGTAACAGCTGCCGATGTACGATAATGAAATAAAGTTTTTTTTACCGTGTGAAAAAATGTCACACCTGACTTGGACTCAAACCCAGAACCTGCGGTTGAAAGGAAGAGATATTACCGCTCCGCCACGAAGATCGATTGAAAAGGTAATCAAATAAAACTTTTTACGCGTTGCTTCGAAAGTTCTGCTCTGTATTTTAAATATGTTTTATTCTAATATAAGAAAGTAATTTAGAATAATTAAACAGATGAATTTAAATTTCAACGATATCAGCTTTTCTAAAAAGGGCTTTAATGATTTTATAAGCCAAATTCAAGATGCCGACAAATATATTTTGCCTTGACTTTCACAATTTCCGATTGCTTGATATACAGCATAGATATTTTAAAACGTAAATTATCAGTAAACAATTGTTTACGTCGTAAATTTATGCATCAGCTCAGTTTTCCTGAGATTATAAAACTGTTAGCCATGAACCATTTGTTGTCAGAGGTATTAATAGACCGTTCCGATTTTAATCGTTAGCTGAGGAAAATGAATCTTGTTAATGATCAGGTTATATTGAGATCTATATATATATATATATTGAGATATACTATTTTGATTTGTCGATAAACGGAGGGTTTTTCGAAGAAGATTGCGCTTGAATATGGTCAATAAAAAACCGATACGGTTCAATAATAGGGAAACATTCAAACTTTACTGTGATTTCATGAATGATTAATTTGCTGAAGCAGAGGCTCCTCTTCTTGTTCTTACTGTTTTACGGTAACTAAAAATCAGGTGTTTATATCTATTTACTGGTCGAAGAGACTAAGCTGTACTCTCTATACCTCTTTAACTAGAAGACAAAATTTAAAATTGAGAGGAAAAATATTGCATGAAAGAAAGACGACTAAGTGCAAAAGATGATTATAGAAGCAGTAGGGCTGTACACACGGGTAAGGGTAAGACTGACGGCACTTCCTCCATTTTATTAAAATAGTGATCCTACATTTATAATATTAATAATAGATTTCTTTGATAAATGATATTAAGATTTACAGATTACGTATTCAAGTACCTATGGAAGTCTGTATAAGAAAGAAATTTTAATTATTATAATTGAAATCATTTGCGTGGAAAATAGGTCACGGCAGGACTTACGTAACACGTACACTCGGTCGAATAATAGATTAAATAATAATACAATTATCTGCTAAACAGAGTAATAACTTAAATAGTCATGAGTTTTAACCGTAAATACCACTACATTATCAATAAACTATATTTAATTAGATATGTTAATGCATCCAAAAGCTAATTTTACAGTTTACAGTTATTAGATGATATATGGTGTAGTTACATCCATTTAACATATAATAATGTGGTAAACATGATATATTTTACATAGATGTATTATACTCATATTTCAAGTACATCGTTAAATATTATTTTACTATAATTTCTCTATAAACAATAAAACGATAAAACAATAAACATTGTGTGTGTGTGTGTGTGTTTGTGTGTGTGTGTGTGTGTGTGTGTGTGTGTGTGCGCACACACAAACACACACACACACACACAAACACACACACACACACACACATCTATGTGACATTTGTTTGTGAAAAAAATAACTGCGTGTGTGAAACGAAAATAACTCTTAAGTGATACAGCGTCTTTTTTTGAACAAAAAAACAAAATTGTAGCATTATTTTTACTCATATAAAAATTAAATTTTAATTAATTTTAAAAATGTAATACTAATTTATGCCACAGATAAATATTATAATCAAAATCAAATTTTAATATTTTTTAATTTAAAAGAAAATCCAAATAATAAAGCTTTGTTTTGAAGCTTCATTTGAAAGTAAAAATATAGTTAAAATTTACAGGTGTTATTCATGTTTGCAGTAATGAAACATGAGAATTGGGAATTATTTTGTTGAAAATTTTCATTCAATGCGTAAACAGTACAATACAACAAATCGGTATAAAGAATTTTAATCGTGTTCTGAGGTCGTCATACTAGCACCTTTGTTTGCATATTATTTTACCCATAATAGGTAGTTACGGATAACGAATTTATTAAAATTTAAAGTGGAATATAATGTTAAGCTTATGCCGTTAAGAAGATTAATTATAATCAGAACATCATATTACAAATTGTTTATAATAATACATTATTTTCGTTTATATATTTGAAAATTCGTTACAATCCTACCCCACTTTAGGAACTCTTCGTTTATGTGGTAAATCGGTTTCTGACGTATTCTGGCGTGTACGTGATATGTTGTTCAAAATAATTTCTGAAGGTTTCACCGAAAAAAACGTTACAAAAGGAATCAATAGTTATAAATATTATAATTTAAAATACATTTAAACATAATTTAACTTAAATCACTCATTGAAATAAACGTATTTTCACTTTTTTTTAATAAAACTGTTTAGTTTTTTTATTAAAGATTAAGAAAAAAAATTAATCTCAGCAAATATTTATAGACGTAACTTTAATTGCATATTGAGCTATTAGATAGCATTCGATAACAAACTTAAAATAGAAAATTCCAACCGATCACAAAAATGAATATGTCGAACCAGTCAGATACATAACTATTATACCAAACACAATACGTAATAAATTGACCGATAGCAGTGTTAAACGTGCTGACGTACACCAACCGAACATAAAATATCGAATCACAAGTATAAATATGACAGTTTAATACAAGTTTTGTTTTGAACAGCAGAATGCAGGTTCGACTTATCATTCACAAAAATAAGTGTATTGCGTAAGAATAAAGATAAAATTGAAACTTTTAGGCCGATAACAATTCAGAAATTCAAATCCCATTTCGTTTCTGTTAATTCACATTTACATTTATTTAAAAAAAAAAAGTAAATGTTTAAATAAAATGTATTTAGATAATTACAAATAAGAAGAAATGTCTTATCGAAGTTGTTAAGTAAACATTTTATGAATTACATTTTTGTTTATGGTTTACTACTTACAAATAAAAGTAGGTTTGTTTAAGCAGTAACTAGTAGATCTATCTTTCGAGAATATTTTAAAATAAGTATTTGTAAATATTAAGAAGGTTTCACACATCTATCGCTTACAAAATAATACCATTGCCATATTTTTTCACCCTTAACGGATATCTGTTGCGATATTTACGTAACGTAAGGTATCTAGAAATTATGAGATACCTGAGAATGAAATTTTAAATTGACTAATTATTTTTACTTGTTGAGTTAGTGTTCTTATGATATTAGGAGTCCTGCAGATTGTGATAAGAAGTGAAAAAGAAATTTAAAAAAATGCAAATTTGTAAAAAAATGATAAAAGTAATTTGCGTTTAAATAAATAATTAAGGAATGTATTTTCTTATACACGGATATAATTAAATTATTCTAAAACTCTTTTACATTTCATTAAAATTTCTATAAAAATTATAACAAAGCAAATAAAGCAAATTTTTTTTAATATTATTTTTTTTTTATTCGCCTCGATACAACTGTAAAAACCTTTTTTTATTCTCATACAATGAACAGAACTGAATACTATACAAATGAATAATGGAAGAAATTTATTTACTTTAGCCGATCTCCGTGGCGGAGTGGAAGCGTTTCGGCCTTTTATCCGGGAGTCCCGGGTTCGAATCCCGGTCAAACATGACATGTTTTATATCCTAAAAAAATTAAATTCCATATTCCCACATACAAGCTTTCAAACTTCTGTGTTGAATTAATGAATTTATCCATCAAGCGAAAGGTAAAACTATTATGTAAATCCCGGTAAACTTATTTTTTATCTAGATGGGCAGCCGAATAGTAATAATCTCTAATGATGAAATAGCAAATATTGATGAAATTTCAATAATGGTATTTTATACTTACTGTTATTAATGGCTTCTTACTGTTATTACTATTATTTCTTATTATTATTGATTTTTTCTCTATTCTAATGATTTCTTAAAACGGATCTCATCGATTATAAGTATTGAAGTAAAAAGTATTAAACGGTCATATCCGGATAATCGACTCGTATAAAATAAACAATACCGTTAAAATAAAAGCCTCCTTGTATTATATTAATATAAAACCTAAGAATAATATGTAAAGTATTTGTAAATACGTACATTTCAAACCCTCTTTGCGATAAATTATGCCATTCTCATTCCTACGAAGGACAAATCGCAATGCGTAAATGTGTAGGGAAATTGCAGTACTGAACAACCTTCATTCGAAATTCCAACCGGTCACAAGACCGGTTTCTTATCAATTGTGTGAAAGTATACAACATTTACTTAACAAAATCTATAAAAAGTTATTTTTAGCTCTATTAAAACATTTTCTCAATAATAATTTAATAATTTTTAAAACGTTTCAACAAAAAATTCATTAATTTTTGTAATGAAAACAGGTAACTATGTATTTATTTTTTTCAGATTCAAACCAACAGATGATAATTTATTGTTATACACCCATATACCAATCGAACCATTTTGTCCGGAATGACGGTAGCAAAAATATCCTGAGCGTTGTACATGGATTTTAAGGTTTCACAATGATGATATAATCATTAAATTTATATACTTCTCAATCCATATAGAACCGTAATACAAACTGCTTTGTTTTGTTAACGAACCTAAATCCATTGAAACAAAATTATTTAGATAAAACAAAACAACTTGGCAATGAAAAATTACTGGTATTTGAAAATTAATCACGAGTTAAATATCGGTAGGGATGAATTTAAAGCTACTCTTAACTGTGTAATCCGATTTATTTGCCAGCATAGTTTTTCTATTTGTAGAAAGATAGCGTAAATAACACAGAGTAAATTTCATAATTATTATAATTTAACACAGCATAAAGACGGCGATAGCATGCGAAGATAAACTGACAAACTTTCAAATATATGTGATAAATCTTGGAAAAAAGGAACAATTATTCTTTATATGGAATCGAGAATGCCGACTCGTCATCAGTGACTTTCGAAATGTCAACGACAATTGAAAGTGTAGTAGGTGCAAAGAGTGTTCAGATATAAGTTACCGGTTAAGAAAAGCAACGTCGCTCGGTGATACTGACAACAGTTTCGGACGGAAAAAACTCTTTTATTATGTAACTTTTGAAAGAAAATATCTACCAAAGAGTAAACAATTTCCACCCGATATTTTGGTTCAAGTACAAGAAAAGGGATGGATGGATAATGAATTACTATTGGACTGGATAAAATGCGTCCGGGCGCATTGACCAGGCGCTTTATTACGAAAACCTTCCGTATTTTTAATGGACAGTTTGCGTGGTCATAGGGCCGATGATATAAAGCGAAGAATGACTGGTGAAAAGTGTGATCAGGTTACAAATCCTGGTGAAATGATATTTATTCTTCAACCTCTAAATATTTGCGTAAACGACCACTTAAAACCAAACTTTGTAAACACTATTGTCGCGTATTCGCGGCTCGATCAGGATATTGAAAGAGATTGACAAGAGAAAATGTTTATATAAGCGTAATTAAAATTACTAATTTATAAACCACAATAAGTAACAAATAATTATATCCACAATAATAATAAACAGTGATTACATACAAAACAGAATTTAAAGTAATCGTCAGGATTTAATCACAGGTAGTTGAACATTGAAAATTAGAATTCAGTCCCATTGACAAAAGACTTTAGCATGACCGCTACTCTTAACATTTTAAACCACTAGTTTGTATTAACAACAATAATACAATCGATAAAACAAGTATAGAGTTCTTTAACTGCAAATACCTTTGCTGCTGACAAATAAAACTACCCTAACAGTTTATGAATGAGATTTAGCACATTATCTCTTTCAGTTGTAGTCTTACAATAACTTACTGAACCACTTGTTGTTTTCCTGTACTGTCCACACTAGAATTAATTGTGACGTCACCTTAATCGCTAATTAAACAAATCGTGTATTTTGAACGCTCTTGACGGAAGCGAGGATCATTATTTGTGGTTAAATGATTACGAAGATAATGCCAATTCTACGGATAACGGAAACTCGAGCAATGATGGCAATAATTAAGGTAAATACTTACTATAATGTCTATACTTTCAATTGAACATTTACAATACCGACCGATTTACTGACATTATGTAAATAACAAACACTGTTCAACGTTCAATCTTCTGTGGTTATTCTGTTAGTAAAAATATCTTTTTTTACATTACATAAATTTCAAAATCTAGGAACGCATCTTACATGAGTGCGCGTGGTACATGGGTGTATATGATAGGTAAAAAATTAATATGATTGAATTTTTAAAATATATAAAATTCTTTGATTGCTGTTTTCCCAATTTTTCTTTCTAGCCTACGGCCTTATCAATTTCGTTTTACAAAGTGCAATATAAGTACATTTAACACTGATGTCTACGACAAAAAGAAATATCGCCCGTTTCTGATTAGTCCCCGTTAAAGGGTCTGATTTTAACTTTTAACATCCCGTCAAAATTATTTAACTTTATAGTTTTAACTTTCGCCCTCACTTTTTGGAATACATAAATATACCTTCTACCGGTTACAAAATGATGTTTATGTTTAATTACACGCCTAAATACAGAACAAGATATATTTTTTATTGATTTTTTTGTCTTCAACATATTATTTTTATTTTATACATTAAATCAGAACTCACCATGAAATAAATTAAAGTAAATAAAATATTAAAACTTTTCCCTCAGTTACAATTGTAACCTTTCTTATAAACAGTACATACATGACGTTCGCTTCGAAGAACTATGTCATTCGCCTTTCCATGAAAATATCAATACACTGAAAATATTAAATCGCAATGTCTCATATTTTTTTAATAATCAGGCTGGATGAATGTAGTTGACCCGTGGCAAATCACCATATTTAGTTCCAATAAAACCTCTGAATATCTCTGACCGATTAAAATACACAAAATTCCAACCGATTACAATACTTAATCTGTTTTAACCAATTACACGAATGAATACATCGGACCAATAGAAATACGATACGTTTAGGGCAATCAAACATTCAATTAAGTTGTTCATGAAAGTACTGAACTGTGAAAATACAATATCTCGACCGATTACGAGACTACGTTTGTTTGTTCGTGGTAATAAAGTATAAATATAGCCTTTTGGGTAAAAACATTTTTACCTGCAACAATACAGAATTTCTTTTATTTTCGTTAAATCATGTTCGCGAAAAGGAAGAATATACTTTTCAAAATTTTGCAATGCTTGTACATAAAATATTCAAAACCCATTCTATCTTGCCTTAGCCGATACAAAATTAATTTAAATTTTGCAAAGAGAAACTATATGCGTTCAGATGAAAGTTCATATGATAGGTTTAAATTTAGCAATGATTTTTAGTTTGTGAATTATTAATTATAAAGTAAAAGAAAGTTTGTCCAAAATATAATAACAGTTTGATTATCATTTCGACTTTTAATTTAGCACACACAGACGTCTTTAAGTAACTATTTACAAAGTTCACAGTAATATTTATTCGAATAAAGCTTACAACAAAGAGATTATGCCGTTTTTGGTCTCGTTCTCGTTAAACATCTATCGCAAAAGGTCTTTATTATTAAACGTAAGGTGATCGATCGCTTAATGAGGTCGAGGATATAAGAAATTATCATGGGCAATAATACTAACTCTTATGAGTCTTTTATATCAGTAGAAGATTCTAATTTCTTGAAATGTAATAAAAAATCTTACGTAAGTTGAAATTATTATTTAAAAGTTTGTAGGAGTAATATAAAACGTCTTATATATTTAAACCTTATGCTTAGAGATAAAATATGCCGGAGGTAAAATATCTGAGAAAATAAACCAGCTTACATACTTAATAGAGAATTTTGTTTTCCTTGAAGAATTAATTCACCACAGAAGTTTTGAAAAGCTTGTACGTGGGAGTATGGAAATGAAATTCTGTAGTATTTGAGAAATGCCATGCCGACCGACCGGGATTCGAACCCGGGACTCCTGGATGAAAGTCCGAAATGCTACCATTCTGCAACGGAATTTGGCTATATTTTTTCTATTTCAAGTAATAAATTGCTTGTTATTAACATCAATAAATTTTTTAACAGTAACCTTAAAACCTAACCGAGTCGCCTTTTCTGATGAAAAAATAAAAAGTTTAAAAAAATAATGTTTGATAGATGCATATGTTCAAACGGATACTTAAAATTTCGTTTATACTTCAAACAAGACTCTTACTGCATAAAAAAAATATTATTCTTATACTACCAGTAATTTAGGTAAAAAGTGAAATAAATAGATATATTCTAAGAAAATGGCGACCGTTTGCTTTCATAATAAGATGATATATCTCATCCAGTTCGTACCTAACGAGTAAGTAACGACGATGATACCAACTAACGGTTGCTGAGTTTGCAACGGAACTCAAATTTCACACCCTCATTTCCATTTTCTCTTGCTTCTTCAGAGACAACTATAAATCTAAACAACACGTGTATAAAATGAAACGTTGTGTAAGTTCCAAACCGAAATATCTATATCTACATCTATAACTGAAATATCTAAGGTGACAAATTGTAGAATAAAAAAAAAACTGGTAAAAACATTAAATTTATCTCTAAACCAAATAAATTATGTATTATTTAAAGCTTTGCCTAAACCTAAAAGTGTCTATTTTCTAAGTAAGTAGATTTTCTGGTTTGTGTGACTATTTTTTGTTTGACTACGCAGTTTTAAAAGTTTCAGTACATCCAGTTTTACGCGGTTTGGGTGTGTGTGTGTGTGTGTGTTTTGTGTTATATGTGTGCGCGTATATGTGTAGTAATTTCTATCGCTTCCACGTGGCGTTTAATGAAATGTATAATAAACTCTGCGTTTTTCAATCACACCAAATCAATGAATTTATATTTACTGGTAAATCTTTACCAACATGAGTTTTTCTGTCTTCCCTAACAACCTGTTAAATATTTTAACATAAGAATGTAAACATGATGAAATCCAAAGAGAAAATCTACAAGTAATAATTTGTTTTATCCTTGACTTCGGTAGTGATGAATTTTAGTTTCAGGTAATCGACGCAAACTTTAAGAGTCCATGAATTTCTACCTTGACGACGGTAGAACTGGACGCTTGAATTTCTCGTGTTCATATTCTTGTTAACTCTATCCAATAGGTTGTAACAAAGTAGGGGAAAAGCTTATATTGGTTAAAAAAATTAAATATTAAAACTCAGTAATATAACTTTATTTAAGTTCATTGTCTTGATTTAATTGAAAAAAGACTTGTTTATTATAGACATATCATTAATGATTATGTGTAAGTGAGAAAAACTTCTTACAAAACACACACACACTCACACACATACACACACACGCAAAATGCGGCAAGCACATAATACAGCCACGAGGCAGAAAAAAGACGATCACAAGCGGTCATCCTACCCTCTTATGGGTTAGTATGCAAACTTAACCACCTCGGTCCATCCTTCCCGAGAGCAGAGCATGTGGTCTACGATCATATAAGGAGCCATCACCGCCGAGAGCCGAGACCGGAAAGTAATCCACTTATCGCACTCGAACCAGATGTGCTGCGGTGTATCAGCAGAGCCACAATACCGGCAATCCGCAGGCGCCCTGCACCGGAACCTCGCCAGATAGGAACCGAATTTTTCATGTCCAGTCAGGAACTGAATGAGGCGGAAATTGACCTTCTCGTGTTGCCGCCCCACCCAATCCTTCACCTCCAGAATAAGGCGCCTGGTCCAGCTGCCCTTGACACTAGCCGCCCACCTCCTCTGCCAGCAAGCTAGCATCCTCCCTCTCGCCTCGTGAGTAGATACGCCGGCAAATCGGAGGCCCCTCTCCACCACCAGCAGGTCTATAGGTGGGACACCTGCAACCACACAGATTGCATCATAGGAGGCCGTCCTATACGCGCACGTAATGCGCAGGAGCAGCCTCCTATGAACCGATTCCAGCTGCATGCAGTACTTTTGTATTCTCATGCCACGGGCCCAGGCCGGACACGCATACAGCATCGCCGAGGTGGCGATGCTGTATGAGGAGTTGTGGCGATCACCCTTCTCCGTTTTTCCCCCGGCCCCACCGAATTTGCCATGAGTCTTGAGATGTCAGACAGGACCCTCCCAGCCTTACCAACGGTCTGCACAATACGGCGTCCAAACGACCTATTTTTGTCTATTCATATGCCAAGATATTTAGCCGCACGAACCTGTCGTATCGCTGAGTTGTTGATTATGAGATGAACATCACGAAGGCGGCCTCCTCCCAGAGAAGACCAGGGCCTCGGATTTATCTAGAGCAGCACATTTGTCAAGGAACCACAAAGAGAGCCACCCATAAATAGCTTCCAGCGCTTCGTTGCCCCTCGTTTCCACCTGATCCTCATCAGTGCCTTGCACTACTACCGCCAAATCATCAGCAAATCCGAGCACCTTCACCCCCTCTGGAAGTTGCAAACCATCATTTTTTTTCATATCATACGCAGGGAAGCTTGCGTATGATGGTGAAAAAAAACCTCGCGTGCGCGTGTGTATGAGTGTTTTTTTTTACAATTACTGAATACGAGTACTTACTGAATACCTCTTTTCAATATTCATGTTGACATACATATAATGTATTTTAAATACAGAACACGAAATATTCAAGTTATAATTAAGAAAAATATTTTTTTCTTTTACAGAAGCAAAATATCACTTTAATTAAATTTTAAAACAGGTAATCTATATGTAATAATCACACAATTGACGTATGTTTTAATTTACACAGATAGACTTTTTCTTACGATCATAAGTTAACTATATAATTTTAATTAAAATTGCTGAGTTGCTACGATGTCTAAATTTAAAAACACACTCTCATATTTGATACAATAAAAATATTCCGTAGATAACTGACGCTTACAGCATCTCTTCCAATTCAGTTCTTTTTTCTTTCCTTCACTTTTTCATAATTTCTATTTCTTTTTTGATATGTTATTTTATCCCTCCTTCGATTTCCTTTTACTACCTCATATTCTTCTGATCGTTTTCACATAATACAGAATGTCCCATAAGTTTCCATTCATAGAAAACCAAACATTTTTTTATGAAAACCATTTCTATTTATGTAATATGCTCTAAATAACTACCATTGTTTTGAAAACACATTTCGATGAGTGTCCTCCACTGCAGAAGAACACGTATAAGCGTAGTTAGAGTTATGCTTGTTAGGTTGGCGCTGGTGATACGGTCCTTAAGATGTTCAGTATTTTGTATCTTGTTATTTTCCTGTGCATAGAATCTTATGGGATACCTGTATGTATTAATTCAACATATTATTCTACTAATCGGTATTTACATTTTTATTTGCGTCAAAATAAGTTTGTTTTCTTGTTTCATACACTTAAAGTAACGTTTCAACTCTTTTTTAACCATTCGTATAATACATTTTTCTATTTTATTCAAAACAACATTTTTTTTTTTGACTGATGAATTAATTCATCACAGAAGCCTACTAAGAAGTTTGTATGTGGGAATATGAAAATGGAAATTTGTAACGTATGAAAAATGCCATGTGTACCTGGGATTCGAATCCCGGACTTCATGATCCCGGTTAACTAGTTGTAATTAATCTAACTTTTCCTCTCTTCATTTTCCATGTGACATAAAATTCCAAACCTTATATATTAAGAGAATGTTTTAATTTTGTTTTCATTCTTGTTAATTAGAAAGGGTTTCGATGAAAGCCTTCTTTTACTTATTTCTATTATCTTTTTATTTCCTTATCCTTATTCTTTCTGTATCTTTGCTATTTCTTGTTTGGTAAATAAACAACTGAATATATTAATATGTCAGTTACACTGTTTACAATATAGTATTTTAACCACTGAATTGAGTATTATGAAAGTTTTTATGTAGTATATTATTTCATTAATATCTGGGATCAGATATTTAATTCCTCGTACATAATTTAAATTAATATTAATTGATTTATATATCTTTTATTAAATGTATATATATATATATATATATATATGTGTGTGTGTGTGTGTGTGTGTGTGTGTGTAATGAGACTTTGTGTAAACTGTCGCCGAATGGCTTCGACGGCACGTAATTCATAACCTTGCGGTGACCCTGAAAAGGGCCGTATTTTTGGCGTTAGCTCTGAGAAGAGCTGCTGTTTCCGGAAGCTGGTCTCCGGCGAAGTCGGGGAGTTGCGACTCGACTTCGACCATTGAAGTCCGACCCAGCTTTCTCTAAGCGTCAGTTGGGTCCCCACTACAGCGTGGCAGTGGTGGCCCCCAGAGCCCGCAGTGTCGGGTCGGCGTCGGTCGTCCTTCGCCGGCGCGGTCGAGACGGTTCTCCCTGAGCGATTCCACGCTGGGTCGGCTCCTGCGGCTGAGTCCGCCGGTCAGGGCGATTGAATCCCGGCGAGATGGAGCTGGTGCGGGAATGTAGCGTCCGCGTCCAACGGCTCCCTCGGCGGGCCGGCCAGGTCTGCTGCTCCAGCGGGGATGCTGGCATCTGCCGGGAGGTCCCACGTTGAGCCGGCCATGGGACTTCTTCTTCTTCCAACCTCTTCTTCAGGTGGTGGTCGACGATGAATTGCAAATTCACTCTCGTGCACGCTCTTTTATTGGAGCATGAGAGTGGTGGGGCTGTAGCGTCGCTATGGTGGAAGAACTGCGTGGTGGGAGTGATGCTTGTATGAGCGCGTCCGTATACTGTTCACTTGCTCACATCGTTGCTACCATTATCGCCCGCCGATATTAAATTAGGCATATATGTGGTAACAAAAAAAAGGTTTTTGGTATAGAATGAAATTAAAAATTTTATACATATATATCACAAAGTAACTAAATACTTACAAAATATGTTTTGTTATTAAAATTAACGAAAAAATTCCATAGAAAGATAAATCCAAGAAGACTTTGTTTTTGAGTAACGGGAATATAAAAATTATTTGAAAATTTTAGTGTAAACATAATACTAAAACTCATTTGAAAAAAACAAATTACTACTAATACTGACCCAGATTTCGCAAAGGTATGATCATTTTCTGACAAATAGTTCTGATATATCTAAACAAATGTTGCTCGGTGAGAAGTTACCGGACCCAGGCTAGGAATGCATGGGGCTGAAAGGGTCGGTCGATCGTTCTTACGCTCAATTGGGGTCTGGTCCGGCAGGTAAAGAAGATAAGATCATAAATACTGCGGGGAAGACCAGTTGAAATCAGTTCCGCGAGGAGAATTTGCGATATGAGTTCTGCGAAATCAGTCTAGACGAGACGTTATGATATCAGTCTGCGAGATGAGAGTCTGCGAAATGTGAGTCCGCGAGATTATTCTGGGAGGAGGTCAGTGAAGGAGAGAATTTGTAGTTTAGGTTCAACGCAATTACGATGACGTTATAAGTAATTCCAGTACATGAAGACAAGAAATGGTTCAGTGAGTTACGGTAAGACTATAAGCGAAAGAGATAATGTACTAAATTTCATTCATAAACAGTGTATGTAGTTTATTTGTGAACAGTAAAGGTATTTGCAGTAAAAGAACTTTACACTTGTCTAATCCATTGTACTATTGTTGTTAATTCAAGAGTGGTGGTTAAAAGTGTTAAGACTAGCGGTCATGCTAATGTTTTTTGTCAATGGGACTGAATTCTGCTTTTCCATTCTATTTATCTACCTGTGAATAAATCCTGACGATTACTTTAAATTCTGTTTTGTTTGTAATTTATGTTTATTATTATTATTATTATTAACATTTATGATTATTATTATTATTGCGGTTGCGATTACTATGATTATTTGTTTGTTATTAACATTTAATATTATTATTGTTTACTGTTGCCAAATTTCTGCAATTTAAAAATTTTTTATGCATTCGCCCTTGCAAATAAGATCAATAATTTGAATTTGTAATGCATCAATCAAAACTTCCACAGATCTTTCGCTACAACGAAAATCGATGAGATTTGTTCTACCAGATTTAAAACAGTTCGATACAATTATAAAAAATTTTCACGGTTAATACACATTTACCATATTGTTTTTTTACATACATGAATATATTTCGGCAGGTTCTACACTTTCAGAAATTAAAAAAAACTTATTACAGCAGGATGTTGTTCCACGGTACATGTTTCAAGCGGAGTTAATATTAATAAATAAACAAGAGGTTAAAGAAATGAAAATTCTTTGTGAACAGCTGATATTTTCTAATGACCGGGTGACAACTTGACACTGTTTTGGAATTTCCCTCCAAAATGTTTTTATTTTTTTGAAAAATTAAATGAATGGTTAGATAAAATTATTTTGGAGAAACAAAAATATACCGTATTTATTCGAGTACCCCCGTCCCCGAATAAGCCCCGCACCTCGATTTTCGGACCGAAAATCTAAAAAAAAAATCGAGCATATACCAGTATTTTAAAGTGCAACCATATGATAAATCTTCGACTTCCTAACCGATCGTAAATAATACCAATTAAAAAAAATACCGGTATGCTAGTACCGGTTTTTAAAAAAAAAAAAAATACGAAAATATTCATAAAGTAAAGCATTTAATTCGTTCATTTAAATTACAATATTAATATTACATTAATAATTAATTCCCGTAGGTACTAGTTTCGTTCAGAATCAGTAGGCCAGTAAAACGAAAAGAAAGTATCACAATGGAAAGGATAATTTTAATACACTTTTTAATATTGGATTTGATTTTTAATCAATCATTGTCACTGTCAATGTCTGTAGAAGAGTTACCGGTAGTCTCCACGTCGCTCTGCCATCCGTGTCGTCTTCACTACCATCAAGTTCATTAGATATTCCGCATTTTTTAAAACTTTTCTTTACTAATTCCGTGGAAATACCTTCCCAAGCATCTTTTATCCAAACACAAATCTGGTTAAAATCTAGGCGTTTGATTCTTCCTGTAGGCGTGAGAAAGAAATTTTCATAAGACATCCATTTACTGTACAGTTGTTTTAATGCAGATTTGAACGGTTTATTAATGCAGACATCTAGTGGTTGTCAATCCGCCTGGAATTATTACTTTGTCTGTCATACCCTTTTTTAAATGTCTTTCACTTTATCAGTCGTATGTCCCAGATAACTATCCATTACTAGCATACCGGTATTTTTTTTAAAAGTAAATCTCCTGATCGCTTTTGCCATACATACCTGATCCGATCTAAAATTGAGGTTTCGTCCATCCAACCTGATTCCTGTGCTCTGATAATAACTCCATTTACCTGTACGGTAGAAAGAGTTTTTCTTTTAAAAACAATGTACGGAAGTAATTGTGATCCACCAGAAGTAATGCAAAGCATAACACTACACCTTTGTTTTTCATTACCACCAGTGCGAATCGTAACATTTTTTTCACCTTTTCTGTTTACGGTTTTGTCAAATGGCATTTCAAAATATACTGGGGTTTGATCAGCGTTTTCTACTTTAGAAGGCAAATAGCTCTATCTTTTCTAAGATTTATTACGTATTTGTGTAAAAGAATTATTTTTTGTTCATAAACGTCTGGAAGTCGTTGAGAAATGGTCCTCTTTCGTCTTGTTGACAAATCACTTCGTGCAAAAAATCGTGTTATCCATCCACGGCTTGCTATGAAATCAACTTTATTCAATGTTTTAGCGATATCATGAGCATATGATCGACACATTTGTGTCGTGACAGCATAACCGCATTTCCTTTTTTCCATAACAAAGTAATACAATTTTTTTCTATGTCTGTGCATTTTGGTTTTAAGCCACGAAAAGCCCTTTTATTACCAGTGCCTTTCACCAGAAGTTGTTTCTTCTTACGCCAGTCTCGAATGCAGTTTCATATACGTTAAATTTTCTTAATGCCGCCTGATTTCCAATATTTTCAGCCTCTTCTATAACAGGCAGTTTTTCATTTACTGTAAAAGATCGTATACGCTGTCTTTTTGTACGCATTTTAATGCCGTAAAAGTAAAATAAATCACCGTATTAAACCTCACAAGACAAACTAAACACATAAAATGTACTTAACCATCCACAAATACAAACAGTACAATGACTATGGCGATTAGACAAGACGACGATGGGTAAGTGATACTGTAACTATAGTGTCATTAGAACCGGATGCAGCCTATACAGAATGAATCAGTTTTGTAAAAATACCGTAACTTCGTTCCTGTCGGTAATAAGAACACGATGTTAATAATTAAGGATGATTCTGTATAAGAGGCATCCGGTATCGATAAACGAAAGCCTAATGTAACAATATTTATGCGATTGAATTTATGTACTTCTAAGGAAACGTTTGCTTTACATAAATTATCCTGACTAAAGGCTATGTTTCAAGTAAGTCCCGCACCCTTATTTTTTCTCTCCAATTCCAAGAAAAAAGTGCGGGGGTACTCGAAAAATATTGTAATTAAAAATTCACATAATATATTTTTAAATAAAACATTCATTATAAATCGTAATTACAATTCCTTTTATAAAAACAAGACTTATTTTACTAAACGATAATTATACTACAGGATGAAACTCGCTAATATGTTGAAGTATCAAATAGAACAAATCTTCCTCATTCTTATGTCGGTGACGCCATAGATATTCACATAGATATGAAATCAACAAACTTTATTAGTAATCATTATAGATTGTATCACAGTTGTATATAATTTATATATTTAACGTTAATTAAACAAGGTTAGCCAGCGAAGCGAGCATAGGTTTTATTTGATTAGGTTATGTTGATAATCGTAAGATTCGTCATATAGCTCAAGCTCGGTAGTTTTTTAACATTTTCTCCGCATTCTATTTCTTTTTGTATTGGGTTTATTATATTTTTTTAATCAAAAACAGTTTTTTACTTTTCGTTTCTTATCTACGCATTTTTTTTTCATTGGATATTACATTTTGTAGACTTATCTATTTTTTTTTTTAAAACGTTTGCTTACTTGTAATCTGAATATATTATTTTAATTATGTAATACGAATTTTTAAAATTAATTTGATTTTTTAAAGAGCAATTCACACTATAGTATAATAAACCCTTTAATCCTAAGCCTAAGTAAGTAATATTTCAAATTTTATGATATCAGTTTCGAAAAGTTGCTAGTCAGGATCGTTTAACAACAGTTAACTAGTTGACGACAGTGATGTATGAGTATACGTGTGTATGTTGTTATATTGACAGCTATAATCACGCTACGTATATAAAAGTTTCTCTTTTTTTATAACAGGTCACCTGAATAATTATATCGGTATTGTTATTCATACTTAAAATACGTAACCAAAACCGAATAATTTAACATCGTTATTTTGGTTACGCTATAATAACTTAGTACTTTATAATATTATGAAAATTAATTTTTTACAATTTAAAGTTTAAATTCAGTAGAATTTCCATAATATTTTTTTATTTTTAATAATGTTATTAATTCTGAAATCGATAAAATTCAGTAATTTGAAATCTCTGTAAATTATTTAGAATAATTTAAAAAAAAATTATATATGCATTAGCAGTACAAATTATGGATCACAGTTTAATTTTACTAAATAACAATAATATTAACGCTTAGATGATGTTTTAATTACTGGTAGTAACACCTTAAGAGAATCCCTTAATTTACATTTGTAACTAGGAATCCATGTATTACATTTTGCATATATACAGATTTCCAGTTAGGTTCTGTTAATCCGTATTAACGGTTGGATGCTTTTATGCGATGCTTGTTTGTTTTATTATAATTACAAAAGTTTAAATGGAACGTGATTTTATCTACATAATGTGTTTTTAGAGTTATTAAACTTGTGATATGATCACGTAGAGATGAAATTATTATTAATGTTCGTTTGAAAACATAAACAGTAGAAGATTAGTTAAAAAAATGAACTAACAAAACGTTAAGATACATTAACTTTTTATTACTTTCTCAAGCTCAATATTTAGTAGTAAATATGAGAAAAACTTAAATGTGTGTGAACGGAAAATTTACGTGTGAAGTTGTTGCATTTGCAGATAATGTGGCCATCTGCAATCGATCAATTAGAATACAGCAACTGCATACTAATATTGTCAGTGATTTTAGACACATAAGGACTTCGCTAACGTTGAATGGAATTACTTTAAATGTTAAAAAATGAATTTTGTAGAATTTACTTTAAGATCTACGGATAATGTAACCGATAATTTAAAATATCACAGTGTAAATTCTGCGGATGGAAACTTGTGTAACGGTGTATCTATCATTAAGATTGATAACGTTAAAATCTTGGAATGATCTTAAGCAGCCAATTGACATGGAAGAGTCATGTTAATTACGTTAGAAATCTTATTGGTTTTGGTATAAAGGTCTATTATTTAAAAAATACCTGTCAAAATTATATTATTTAATTTCATTAAATATAATAATATATTATTATATTTAATGAAAATGTTGTACTTTTCTCTTGTGCAGTCCATAATCAATTACGCAGTAACATATCGGGGAGGTACATATAAATCGGTTATTGAGCTATTAATTTAGTCAAAAACATTTTTTGAGGTTGATTTCTAATGAGTTTAGGTTAAATTCATCTTTACCTATTTTTAGGAAATTAAAATTATTACCTGTAAGACGATTGTATTTCTTTAGATTATCGGGTAACTTCTATTTAAGAACAGGATGAATCGAATGAAATCATAATATCGTGCAGTCTGGTAGAAACAAGGGAAATTATTATTATTATTCCCTTTCCAAAAAGGGAAAATATCAAAAAATTGTATGATTGTACAGATCCTAAGATTTATAATTTAATATTTCATGATATCAGGGAAGCTGGAACTTATTCTGCGAGAAAAATATCACTTTTGAATAAAATATTTGAGCTTGATGATCCAGTGTGTTTCTTCCTGTCGATTGACCGATTGCAATGATTATGAGTTTTAACTGATTTGTGACTTTATTAGAGGATTACTTGAGTTGTTTGACGAATATATGTTAATCGCTCTGGCATTTCGTGTCGTATAATATATGTGATATACAACTGATGTGATGATATCATGTGATATGATGGATATCTGTCTTCTATATGTGAATAGTTAATTGTTCGAATTTGATTAAACTAATAAGGGTCAATATGTCGACTGAGTGCAATTCTGTATTTTTTTAATGGGATATACATTATAGGATACGTTTATGGTGAATATCATTTGTCGCCTCTTTAAGTTAGTATTAAATTGATGTTTTATTTTTGCTCTGATTATATTAATTAATTAAATCGCTGGTAATCTCTGAAACAGGCTTGCCTCTAGAGATAACTAATTTCCAATAATTTGGAGTGCTGTCTAACTGTATTATTACGAAATTTAGATTAATTTTGTTTAGATGATAGAATAACAATTGGAAATAAAATAATTATTATTACTTAAAGCCTGGAAGCATAAAGATTACACACTTAACTAAAAAGTCATTTTTATATTTGAAAAAAGTTTTTAGAAAATTTATTGTTTTGCGACCGAAAAGCTGAATTTAATAGCATATCGGAACAGAACGCAAGGATAGCAGGAGTTTATTTTCTCCCTACTAATCGCAGAGCCTGTACAAATGTCCCTTGCTGCTGTGTCTTTCGTTTATCGGGCGGGTCATTATTTAGTGGCGGTTATAGATTTTTGTGTTTTATTTATGGACGGAGTTGGTATTTTCGTTCCATTCTTTTAGACCAATGAGAAGTAATTGACTGGGACTGATCGTGAGAGACTAAGCGCACATGAGCTTCGTACACATGAAAACTTCCCGGCGTGATTCCCCTTCAATCCGTCCCCTGAACTCCTTTCGGTGATAGCGTCTTTCGGCCTAACAGGAATACGACTTCTGCGGGCTCTAGTGTTTGGAGGCAGCAATGCGCTCCCAATTCCGGAGGGAGTCGCATGTGCTGGCTGGGGCAATAATTATAAGAATTAGGTAAAGGGGATGGTGGGTGATAGGAGAGGTGAAGTTGAAGTTTGTAGTCTTCCTTCACTCGAGCTGTCTTCGCTGCTGCGGCTCTGCTGGGCTCCGGCGTGCCGGATTCCTCTTCGTGTTGGCGGGCCGATTTTCATGATAGCATATATAACAGAGGAAATTTACGAAATCCATTCGATTTTTGGCTAGAAAAGAGGATGTGCATTCCTTTTATTTTTTGGATGTCACAGTCCATCTACATTCATTCATTTGGATAAGATCACGTTTCAGAATATTGAATGATATATCTTCAGACTGATTTAATCTAGAGAACGACAACAAGAAACTGGATGGGCTGGATCGCAACAAAGAGAAGGGACTGATCTCAATAATTTTATTTTATATTTAAGCCTTGAATTATAATAAAATTTTATTCTAACAGTTACATCAACTTTCAGAATTTGCAGTTAAATATGGTCCTCATTCACAATTTTACATCACTTCAGCTAATAAAACTTTTATTTAATAAATTTTCTACCAATCCAGACAAGAACTGTTTTCAGAACAGAACTGTGATAAATATAACCCAGCACAATCTACGAGGAAAGGGCGTTTTTATTTCTGTTATTTTATATAAATTTATAATATATTCCCAAAAATTTATTTAAAATAAATATATATATATATATATATATACATACTCGTATATACAAAAGTAATATTACTTTTCCGATTTAAGTATTATTATATTTAAATAATACTAATCGAAAAATAATACAAAATTAAATTTTCTTACGTATCTATTACATGCCTACATAAATGAGTTCAAATAATTTCATTTGTTTAGTATTTTGACCCTCCTCTATGAATCATGAGACCTTGCCGTTGGTGAGGGGGCTTGAGTGCTCAGGGATACAGAGTAGCTGGACCGAAGGTGCAACCATATCGGAGAGGTATCTGTTGAGAGCCAGACTAAGGAATGATTCCTGAAAGAGGGCAGCAGCTCTTTCAGTAGTTGTTAGGGGCGTGAGTCAGGACGACTTAAACGGCCGTATCAACATCACTCAGTCCTCTGAGTACTGCGCAGCTGAAAGCAATGGAAAACTACAGCTGCTTTTTTTCCAAGAAAATGTGGCTCTCTGCATTTTCACATAGCAATAATGGAGGCGCCTTCCTTGGTAAAATATTCCGGAGGTAAAATAGTCCCCCGTTCGGATCTCCGGGTGGGGACTACTAAGGAAGGGGTCACCAGAAAATTAAAAAATAACATTCTACGAGTCGGAGCGTGGAATGTTAGAAGCTTAAAAAAGGTTGGTAGGCTAGAAAATTTAAAAAGGGAAATGGGTAGGACAAATGTGGATATAGTAGGAATTAGTGAGGTTCGGTGGGAAGAGGAAGGTGACTTTTGGTCAGGTGATTTTAGAGTAATTAACTCAGCGTCAAATAATGTGCAGGCAGGAGTAGGTTTCGTGATAAACAAGAAGATAGGGAGGAGAGTGGAGTATTTCAAAACGCATAGCGATAGAATCATTGTAATAAGGATAAAATCAAAACCTAAACCGACAACGATTGTTAACGTCTATATGCCTACAAGCGCCCATGATGATGATGAGGTAGAGTGTGTATACGAAGAGATTGATGAAGCAATTAAACACGTAAAAGGAGATGAAAATTTAATAATAGTTGGAGATTGGAATGCAAGCATTGGAGAAGGCAAGGAAGGAAATATAGTGGGTGAATACGGGCTGGGCAAAAGGAATGAAAGAGGGGACCGACTTATAGAGTTTTGCACGAAGTATAATTTAGTAATTGCCAACACCCGATTTAAAAATCATAATAGAAGAATATACACTTGGAAAACGCCAGGCGATACTGCAAGGTATCAGATAGATTATATCATGGTTAAGCAAAGATTTAGAAATCAACTCGTTGACTGCAAAACTTACCCTGGAGCAGACATTGATAGCGACCATAATTTGGTGATAATGAAATGTAGATTGGGGTTTAAAAACCTGAAGAAAAGGTGTCAGGTGAATCGGTGGAATTTAGAGAAGCTTGAGGAAGAGGAGGTAAAGAAGATTTTTGAGGAGGACATCGCAAGAGGTCTGAGTAAAAAAGATAAGGTAGAAAATGTAGAAGAAGAATGGGAGAATGTTAAAAAGGAAATTCTTAAATCAGCAGAAGCAAACTTAGGCAGAATAAAGAGAACTGGTAGAAAACCTTGGGTTTCAGACGATATATTGCAGCTGATGGATGAACGTAGAAAATATAAGAATGCTAGTGATGAAGAAAGTAAAAGGAACTATCGGCAATTAAGAAATGCTATAAACAGGAAGTGCAAACTGGTGAAAGAAGAGTGGATTAAAGAAAAGTGTTCAGAAGTGGAAAGAGAAATGAACATTGGTAAAATAGACGGAGCATACAGGAAAGTTAAGGAAAATTTTGGGGTACATAAATTAAAATGTAATAATGTGTTAAACAAAAATGGTACACCAATATATAATACGAAAGGTAAAGTCGATAGATGGGTGGAATATATTGAAGAGTTATACGGAGGAAATGAATTAGAAAATGGTGTTATAGAGGAAGAAGAGGAAGTTGAGGAGGATGAAATGGGAGAAACAATACTGAGATCTGAATTTAAGAGAGCATTAAAAGATTTAAATGGCAGAAAGGCTCTTGGAATAGACGGAATACCTGTAGAATTACTGCGCAGTGCAGGTGAGGAAGCGATTGATGGATTATACAAACTGGTGTGTAATATTTATGAAAATGGGGAATTTCCATCAGACTTCAAAAAAAGTGTTATAGTTATGATACCAAAGAAAGCAGGAGCAGATAAATGTGAAGAATATAGAACAATTAGTTTAACTAGTCATGCATCAAAAATCTTAACTAGAATTCTATACATAAGAATTGACAGGAGAGTGGAAGAAGCGTTAGGATAAGACCAATTTGGTTTCAAGAAAAGTATAGGGACAAGTGAAGCAATTTTAGGCCTCAGATTAATAGTAGAAGGAAGATCAAAGAAAAACAAACCAACATGCTTGGCGTTTATAGACCTAGAAAAGGCATTCGATAACGTAGACTGGAATAAAATGTTCAGCATTTAAAAAAAATTAGGGTTCAAATAAAGAGATAGAAGAACAATTGCTAACATGTACAGGAACCAAACAGCAACAGTAACAATTGAAGAACATAAGAAAGAAGCCATAGTAAAAAAGGGAGTCCGACAAGGATGTTCCCTATCGCCGTTACTTTTTAATCTTTACATGGAGCAGTTAATGATATTTAATCAGCAGTTAATGATGTTAAAGAACAATTTAGATTCGGAGTAACAGTACAAGGTGAAAAGATAAAGATGCTACGATTTGCTGATGATATAGTAATTCTAGCCGAGAGTAAAAAGGATTTAGAAGAAACAATGAACGGCATAGATGAAGTCCTATGCAAAAACTATCGCATGAAAATAAATAAGAACAAAACAAAAGTAATGAAATGTAGTAGAAATAACAAAGATGGACCGCTGAATGTGAAAATAGGAGGAGAAAAGATTATGGAGGTAGAAGAATTTTGTTATTTGGGAAGTAAAATTACTAAAGATGGACGAAGCAGGAGCGATATAAAATGCCGAATAGCACAAGCTAAACGAGCCTTCAGTAAGAAATATAATTTGTTTACATCAAAAATGAATTTAAATGTCAGGAAAAGATTTTTGAAAGTGTATGTTTGGAGTGTCGCTTTATATGGAAGTGAAACTTGGACAATCGGAGTATCTGAGAAGAAAAGATTAGAAGCTTTTGAAATGCGGTGCTATAGGAGAATGTTAAAAATCAGATGGGTGGATAAAGTGACAAATGAAGAGGTATTGCGGCAAATAGATGAAGAAAGTAGCATTTGGAAAAATATAGTTAAAAGAAGAGACAGACTTATAGGCCACATACTAAGGCATCCTGGAATAGTCGCTTTAATATTGGAAGGACAGGTAGAAGGGAAAAATTGTGTAGGCAGGCCACGTTTGGAGTATGTAAAAGAAATTGTTGGGGATGTAGGATGTAGAGGGTATACTGAAATGAAACGACTAGCACTAGATAGGGAATATTGGAGAGCTGCATCAAACCAGTCAAATGACTGAAGACAAAAAAAAAAGTATTTTGACACGTTTAACCGGTTGACTTTTACAATCGAAATAGCAATGCTTTAATCGCCTGCTACAAAAATCTTTTTCTGTAATTTCTATTTACTTTCAATCTACACATTTTCTGTAAAACATTTACGTGCAATTATAATAAAATAATAACATTCTTTTTCCGCAGATTATTTACAATTTATTTAAATATATTCTTTTTGTTAAAAAAAAAATCTTAAATGTCTCCTTAAGATACAAACTTAAAAAAAATCAATATTTTTAGTTTTTTTTTGACCGATCTATATAATTTCCCGTTATAGTCGTAGGTGCTATAGAAGCATACATTGCTATAGTCGGGAAAGTAAAATGTGAAACGACATAAATTTGGACCTAACAACATTTTAGGTCTGGGGTCAATTATTTAAAAAAAAAAATTAGAAATTTAACTTATGCGTATAAACTTTCAGAAAATGTTAGAAAAATATTTAAACTGAAAGGAGATTCAGTAAAAGAACATATATTTTAATTTTTATAGGTGGGGGTTGGTTTTTTGAAAAAAATTGTTTTTGTTATTTATGTATGCATTCTAGATAACGAAAGAAGAGAAGAATTCTAGATAACCCTCCTCTATGAATCATGAGACCTTGCCGTTGGTGAGGGGGCTTGAGTGCTCAGGGATACAGAGTAGCTGGACCGAAGGTGCAACCATATCGGAGAGGTATCTGTTGAGAGCCAGACTAAGGAATGATTCCTGAAAGAGGGCAGCAGCTCTTTCAGTAGTTGTTAGGGGCGTGAGTCACAATGACTTAAACGGCCGTATCAACATCACTCAGTACTCTGAGTACTGCGCAGCTGAAAGCAATGGAAAACTACAGCTGCTTTTTTTCCAAGAAAATGTGGCTCCCTGCACTTTCACATAGCAACAATGGAGGCGCCTTCCTTGGTAAAATATTCCGGAGGTAAAATAGTCCCCCGTTCGGATCTCCGGGTGGGGACTACTAAGGAAGGGGTCACCAGAAAATTAAAAAATAACATTCTACGAGTCGGAGCGTGGAATGTTAGAAGCTTAAAAAAGGTTGGTAGGCTAGAAAATTTAAAAAGGGAAATGGATAGGGTGAATGTGGATATAGTAGGAATTAGTGAGGTTCGGTGGGAAGAGGAAGGCGACTTTTGGTCAGGTGATTTTAGAGTAATTAACTCAGCGTCAAATAATGGGCAGGCAGGAGTAGGTTTCGTGATGAACAAGAAGATAGGGAGGAGAGTGGAGTATTTCAAAACGCATAGCGATAGAATCATTGTAATAAGGATAAAATCAAAACCTAAACCGACAACGATTGTTAACGTTTATATGCCTACAAGCGCCCATGATGATGATGAGGTAGAGTGTGTATACGAAGAGATTGATGAAGCAATTAAACACGTAAAGGGAGATGAAAATTTAATAATAGTTGGAGATTGGAATGCAAGCATTGGAAAAGGCAAGGAAGGAAATATAGTGGGTGAATACGGGCTGGGCAAAAGGAATGAAAGAGGGGACCGACTTATAGAGTTTTGCACGAAGTATAATTTAGTAATTGCCAACACCCAATTTAAAAATCATAATAGAAGAATATACACTTGGAAAAAGCCAGGCGATACTGGAAGGTATCAGATAGATTATATCATGGTTAAGCAAAGATTTAGAAATCAACTCGTTGACTGCAAAACTTACCCTGGAGCAGACATTGATAGCGACCATAATTTGGTGATAATGAAATGTAGATTGGGGTTTAAAAACCTGAAGAAAAGTTGTCAGATGAATCGGTGGAATTTAGAGAAGCTTGAGGAAGAGGAGGTAAAGAAGATTTTTGAGGAGGACATCGCAAGAGGTCTGAGTAAAAAAGATATGGTAGAAAATGTAGAAGAAGAATGGGAGAATGTTAAAAAGGAAATTCTTAAATCAGCAGAAGCAAACTTAGGCGGAATAAAGAGAACTGGTAGAAAACCTTGGGTTTCAGACGATATATTGCAGCTGATGGATGAACGTAGAAAATATAAGAATGCTAATGATGAAGAAAGTAAAGGGAACTATCGGCAATTAAGAAATGCTATAAATAGGAAATGCAAACTGGCGAAAGAAGAGTGGATTAAAGAAAAGTGTTCAGAAGTGGAAAGAGAAATGAACATTGGTAAAATTGACGGAGCATACAGGAAAGTTAAGGAAAATTTTGGGGTACATAAATTAAAATCTAATAATGTGTTTAACAAAGATGGTACACCAATATATAATACGAAAGGTAAAGTCGATAGATGGGTGGAATATATTGAAGAGTTATACGGAGGAAATGAATTAGAAAATGGTGTTATAGAGGAAGAAGAGGAAGTTGAGGAGGATGAAATGGGAGAAACAATACTGAGATCTGAATTTAAGAGAGCATTAAAAGATTTAAATGGCAGAAAGGCTCCTGGAATAGACGGAATACCTGTAGAATTACTGCGCAGTGCAGGTGAGGAAGCGATTGATAGATTATACAAACTGGTGTGTAATATTTATGAAAAAGGGGAATTTCCGTCAGACTTCAAAAAAAGTGTTATAGTTATGATACCAAAGAAAGCAGGGGCAGATAAATGTGAAGAATACAGAACAATTAGTTTAACTAGTCATGCATCAAAAATCTTAACTAAAATTTTATACAGAAGAATTGAGAGGAGAGTGGAAGAAGTGTTAGGAGAAGACCAATTTGGTTTCAGGAAAAGTATAGGGACAAGGGAAGCAATTTTAGGCCTCAGATTAATAGTAGAAGGAAGATTAAAGAAAAACAAACCAACATACTTGGCGTTTATAGACCTAGAAAAGGCTTTCGATAACGTAGATTGGAATAAAATGTTCAGCATTTAAAAAAAATTAGGGTTCAAATACAGAGATAGAAGAACAATTGCTAACATGTACAGGAACCAAACAGCAACAATAACAATTGAAGAACATAAGAAAGAAGCCCTAATAAGAAAGGGAGTCCGACAAGGATGTTCCCTATCTCCGTTACTTTTTAATCTTTACATGGAACTAGCAGTTAATGATGTTAAAGAACAATTTAGATTCGGAGTAACAGTACAAGGTGAAAAGATAAAGATGCTACGATTTGCTGATGATATAGTAATTCTAGCCGAGAGTAAAAAGGATTTAGAAGAAACAATGAACGGCATAGATGAAGTCCTACGCAAGAACTATCGCATGAAAATAAACAAGAACAAAACAAAAGTAATGAAATGTAGTAGAAATAACAAAGATGGACCACTGAATGTGAAAATAGGAGGAGAAAAGATTATGGAGGTAGAAGAATTTTGTTATTTGGGAAGTAAAATTACTAAAGATGGACGAAGCAGGAGCGATATAAAATGCCGAATAGCACAAGCTAAACGAGCCTTCAGTAAGAAATATAATTTGTTTACATCAAAAATGAATTTAAATGTCAGGAAAAGATTTTTGAAAGTGTATGTTTGGAGTGTCGCTTTATATGGAAGTGAAACTTGGACAATCGGAGTATCTGAGAAGAAAAGATTAGAAGCTTTTGAAATGTGGTGCTATAGGAGAATGTTAAAAATCAGATGGGTGGATAAAGTGACAAATGAAGAGGTATTGCGGCAAATAGATGAAGAAAGAAGCATTTGGAAGAATATAGTTAAAAGAAGAGACAGACTTATAGGCCACATACTAAGGCATCCTGGAATAGTCGCTTTAATATTGGAAGGACAGGTAGAAGGGAAAAATAGTGTAGGCAGGCCACGTTTGGAGTATGTAAAACAAATTGTTGGGGATGTAGGATGTAGAGGGTATACTGAAATGAAACGACTAGCACTAGATAGGGAATCTTGGAGAGCTGCATCAAACCAGTCAAATGACTGAAGACAAAAAAAAAAAAAAAAAAAAAAAAAATCTAGATAACAAATTTGCTCTAAAATAAGCAAAGTTTTCTCTAAAATTACTCTAAAAAAAGCCAACCTGGTTTTCTCGCGACATTCCCCCTCAATAAAAAAAAAAATAATATGTTCAATGCCCCATGTATAGAAATATTTGAGCCAAATATGAAGAAAATCGGTTTGGTTAATCCTGAGACATAAGGCCATAAGCAACGCGCCAACACACGTACGCACATACATACATATGATTTTTTGGTCTAGATGTACTATTTACACCTTAAAACGTAAAGATTTGCAAAAAACCCTACACCTAATTTTGAAATGATCACCATACTTTCCCCTTTAATATAGTTATTCTAGCTACATTCGCCGGGAAAGTAATAATTATGTCATTAGTCAATATATTGAAATAAAATATCATTCCTTTCAAAGAATTACTTATTTCTTCAAAAGTACTTCGTGCAGAGACAAAAAAAGAGAAAGCAATGTATTGAAATATTTTTAAATTAATATTTCTGTTAGAATAATATTTATTAACTTATTATTTTACATCAGTTTCAAATTAAGATAGTATAGATTATAAAATAATTAGTGTTCTATTATCATATTATAGATGATTGATGTAAAAAGCAAGATTAGATCCATACAATAAATAAAAATCTCTAAGCAGAATAATAATATTCATGAGATAGTAAGTAAAGGAAAAATATAAAGAAAATTTACAAAATACTTTTAATATATAATTATATTTTATAATAATTTTTATTTTAAACGGTTACTTTTCAACGAGGCGTGTTGATTCAAATTATATAGTTACTTAAGCTTCTGAAACGTATGAAATAATAGCAACTGAAACTCCAACGTATATTTTTTATAAGAAGGGTGAAGTAGCTTTAATTATATACGAGTATCCATTTCTTATCATATAAAAACATCAGTTTACAATTATTTAAATAGATAAAGTATTTTATTAAATTTTTTATTTATTTTTTTAATGTCTGAGTTATTCTTTGAATTAAAAACATTTGGTTAGTGTTATACAAATTTTTATTCCTCTTTCTGCTGATAATATTTATTACGACTTAATTTTTTCTTAGTTATTTATTTGATTGACTTACGGGCATCTCTTCATTTCTTTCTCTCTGCGCTAAACTTTTTATTTAAATGTATATAAAGTATACTTTTTTATTTTTATATATATGATCTAACTTTTGACATCGCCAGTAGGTTAGGGATTGTACATTTCCTTCCATTAATTAATTAACTGGTTGTGTCTTCGGATTATCTACAAATCTAGTAATTCTAGTAAGAATTTTTCATAGGTTTCTTTATTTCTAATTCATTTATATAGTTCTTAATTTTGAACTTTATAGAAAAGTCTTAAAAATAAATATTTTAACAATTTATTGTAAAACCACAGTTATATATCCTTTTTTCTTTCCTCCTATCAATACTTTGTTCAAATGAAAAATTTATCTTTAATATCTTCTGTATATGAAGGAATAATAATATTGTCTTGTATGTTAATATCTTCTGTATGTCATTAAAGAATGTTTAATATTCCGCTAACTTCTGTTTGTAGCTGAGAGTGTAGTGGCCTTTCATCGGAAAGATTCTGGTTTTGAATGATCAGGTTTGGCATTTTTCAAATATTAAAAGATTAAGTTTTCATCTTTATCATACAAAAAAAAAATATATATATATATATATAATTTAACTAGCATACCCCGTCGCGACTTCGCCCTCAATATAGATGTAGCTTCACTCGCAATGCTTTTTTAATAGCAAACTTATTTTTTTATAAATAAAAAATATTTAATCAACAATATTATATTTAGATTTTCATTAAATCCTGATAAAACGGTAAATAAAATTTTTTATGAAAAATACTGAGGGAAAATACGATAAAAAAAGAATTGTTGCCCAATAAACGAAAACAAAAAAAGGAAGATATGAAAATTGAACAATATTTGTTAGACCAATCTATTTTATGAATGAATTAAAATAGTTCAATATAAAATTCCAATAAAGATAAACAAAAAATTTATTACAATCCCAAATCTAGCATCCCCTATCGCGGCGTCGCCCGTGCTCTATGGTTACTTGCGCTTCCCGTCACGATCAGAGGGTCATGGCTCGCTTTACTCTCCCTTCCCGTTTTTTCCCATTTCCCTTTCCTTCTCTCGTTTCTCTTTCCCATACTTCCTTTTCACCTTCATATTCCCACATTTTCCTTTCCCCTTCCTCTTTCCTCTTTTATTTCTTCCCTTTTCCCTTTTTTCCATTTCCTTTTCCCGTTTTCCTTTTCCCCGTTTCCCCTTTTTTCTTTTTTCCATTTTCCCCTTCTTCCCTTTTTACCCTCTTCCATTTTACCTTTTTCGATTTTCCCTATTTCCTTTTTCCGATTTTTCACTTTCTTCCTTCTTCCCCGGTTTTCGATTCCAATTGCTTTTCGATGAATTTTTGCCGCTAAGCAGAAATCATGGTAAAATTCTTTGTTATTCCTAATATAAAAACAAAGCCTTTTCCGGACACATGTTTATTACGAACTTTTTCCATTATTTTAAACAGAGAAATACAGCTGTAAAATTTAACGGCATTCTTCTGGAGCACTCACACACTCATTCTGTCGCTCTGCGCGCGCACACGATATATTAATATTACTTATTTGACAGATGTAATGAATTACTTAATTTCCATGCTTTACGTACGCTTTTATTCTCAACCAATTTTTTTGTATATGACATCTTCAATTATTTACTTTACATATTCTAATTTTTTAAATCCATTTTAATCTAAATATTTATTTATTTAGAATTTAATTTAATATTATCTTATTTAATTTTAATTAAATTTATTTAATCCCCTTTCTCTTCCCCCATTTCCCTTTCCCCCTTCCTCTTTTCCCTTTAAATTTCCATTTATTTTCCCCCTCTTTTCCATTTTCCCCTTCTTCCCTTTTTATCCTCTTCCCTTTTACTTTTTTCGATTTTCCCTATTTCCCTTTTCCGATTTTTCCCTTTCTCCCTTCTTCCTCGCGCATAAATCGGCCCAGTAGTTTTTTAGTCTACAGCGGACACACATATCGGAAACATTGTAATGGAATCGTAAAATATTTAGTATAGCGTATGTTGTTTTTACGTCCAACAGATAAGAGGATTTACTGTATATTATTACAACAAAAATTTGATTAATTAAAGAAATCCATTTTAATTAAAAGGTTTTATTATTTTAATTAAATTTTTATAGTGGTATTTTTTTTTTTTTGAATGATAAATAAACATTATAAACCCACAAGACAAATAACGTATAGTTAAATTACAATCTAATCTCTTTTATAACAGTATAAAAGTAGGAATATATTTCTTTCCGCTGTATCTTCTTTTAAACCGAATTCTCTTGTTTTTAACAGTTAGAATTTGTGGTGACGGTATTATTATTATTCGTATATAAACAGGTAGCTAGCTTTATTACTGTTATTATAATATTTTATAATCCTTTTTAAAAAGAGAGAAAAAACAACCTGTTAAAAATTCATAACCTTTTACTTAATACAATAAAAGTACAGATAAAAATAGAATAAAAAATAAAGGAAAAGTAAACAAAAGATAACTTCAAAAATAAAGCGTTTTAAAACTTCATTAATATTTTTATTAAAATTAAATATAAATGTGAGCGAATAATACTTTAAATAGAGTTTCTTATATTTTATTTTGTTGTTATTTTTATCCTAACCCTTTCTAATTTGATAATTGTGATAAGCACATTAAAATATATTTATATTATTAGGAAGGTTTTTTTTAGAATTGATGGTTTTAAATTGACCAATGTATTAATAATAACAGATTTATACCGTTAGGCTACTGTAATTAAAAACGGTTACGTTTTTAAACGTAATAAAAATATTTTGAAAAGGTTAGGATAATGAGAGATTATCTACAGCTGTAGATTATTATTAATTATGTGTAATATGTAGGCTGCCTCTAAGTAATGTCAAAGATGGGTATCGGGGCGTGCTGTATTAAGTGGGATTGATTTTAGTCGGTGAGAGCCCGATACTACCACTGTCTGTACGCGCGAGCAGTGGCTGGGAGAGCTTTCTCCTCCACCAAATAAAAAAAATTATACGTAAAATATTATTTAAATAGTTACAAGCAGTACCGCAAAATTTAGACGTGGGGGAATTTAGGTAAGAATAAAATACAAGTCTATCAGTTTAAAACAACAAATAAAGTGCAGTGATTGGACGATTGCGTTTTGATGAAATCAAGACCGTTTCATGTAAAAAACGAAGATAAATGCGTGGAAAATTAGTCTGGATGATGTAGGCTGTATGACTGGAAACATCGATTGTTATATCCGGATTGTAAAGGAAAAGTTACAGAATAGAAGAGGTGAATTAGCATCAAGTACACCCTCAAGCACAATTGTAATATTTTTTTGTTATATAAAAAATTGATATAAAAGATTAGGGAACCGCATTGCTTTCAAATTTTACTTGCAACTACGGTAACTCAGGTTTTAGCTTCACATCGGGCAAAAGTTAATTAAGGTATACTCGTTTAGTAATTTCAAATGCTAATTCAATATAATCGAGTTAGTCCGAAAGATATTATATTAAAAACCTCAATATTCTATACCGATAATCGACCAACCGGAAAACAGATCATATTTAAAGTTTCTATTTCCAACATCAAGCCTTTCTTCACACCGGAAAGAACTCCATGAATTACTGCAATTATTTTTATGTAATATAACATTAATTATGATCGATTTTAAATATATTTGTATTCACTATAAACATATTTTTTTTTTAGCTATAATTACCACGAAACCTTTGCAAACAATACATTGGAGTACATTGAACTCAAGAAATAGAAAATATGTAATAAATAATTTTAAAATTTAATAAGATAATCTTTCTTTTATTATTAATCAATATAATAAGCTTTACCTGCTGAAATCCTCTGATAGCTTGCTGTCGATAAAACTATCTGGTTATAAATTTTCTATTAAATTTCCAAATACGCGAACGGAGAATTAGATGTTAAAGTAAAAGATTATGCTATAACTTCTGCTCTAAAGTCCTTGAAACTCATTAGAAGGGTTTAATATCAACTACCAACCTTAAAAATATTTCTATTGAGATTCTGGAAGAAAGAAATTGTATATTTGGAAAGAGACGGTAGGAAAATTGAAATATTAAAAAAAATAGATTAGAATACTGAAATTTTAGTTTTTTACGGATTAGTTTATTTCTGTTTACTTTTGTGTTTACACAAGCTGTGGCTAGTTAAATAAAGTTTTAAAGATAATAAAGTAAACAATAATAAATTCTAAGTAACGTATAAATTCCTGCATTACAGTTCTCTTTAAAGAAGAATTGAAATTCTCAGTTTTACCCTGCAGCCTCTTCAACCAGTGGGTTTATTATCCAAACATCGGATAAATAATGTGAACGATTCAGATACATCAGATCACACCAAGATCGCCCCTGGTTCTACCGGGTCCGGATGGATGTAAGAGAGTTCGACCTTCAATTACAGAACCTGAGATAAACAATCGGTCCAAAAGGACGGGTCAAAATCCTTCAGGAAATCATCCTCCTAAATAATAAATAAAGTAATTTTTACCCTGAATGGTAACGAGAAATCTCCGATCATTAATTTTGTCTTGATAGTTTTTATATATGATGAAACAATAATTCCTTTACTTTCTGTAGTTGAAAGGTTGCCCGAAAAAAGCTGTGTGGGTCCTAAATAACCTTTCACTTTCGGAATAGTGAACCTTGCGATAGAATTCAATTGAACCTAAACTCTCACTGAAGTGTTTTCTGTTTATAAAACTCATTTCATTATTAATATATCATAATATGTGTGGGAATATATGAAAATAAAACTTTGCAGATAATAGTTAGTAAAATAAAAAAAATAATCTAAAATAATAAATTGCGTAAGGACTAAAATCAAATAAGGAATTTTATAAAACCCAAAATAATTGGAAACCGCAATTAAAAAAAAAAGAATAAAATTCCTCGTTCACATGATCCGAATGAATGCAAAAAGAATAAATAAAAAAAAAGAAGATAAACTTTGGAAACTAAAAAGCCAAACAGAATACATAAAGCAGATGAAAGAGGATCTTCCAAACGTAGTATAACAAAGGAAGGCTGTTCGGTTAGAATGAAGTTTAGAGAATTAATTTATAATGTAAGGCTTTTGTAGGTGAAGGAAGAAAGAGCATCAGAAGAAAATGGACAAAAGAAGAAAAACAAGCGCACTCTAAGAAAGCGAAGAAAATATGGAAAAGAAAAAAAACAAAAAAGGAATGATACTGGTGTGATCTCTAGTAGGCCGCTACTAAAATTAAGTAAAACAATATTTAATATTTACATTACAATACTGCAGTACTGTGATACTGGAAGAAATCAAAAAATAAAATTTGATGTGTGGAAAAAAGGGTTGAATAATGAAAATATATGAAGATTAAATGAAAGAATACGGTATGAAGGAGTATTGAAGAGGGAAATAAGATAAATTATCGTAGAAAACCTAAAAGTAATAAAAAGCCAATTTTTTAGTATATAGAAAATAAATGGAATAATATAGTAGAGGATGGAATTATACATAAGAAGAGTAAGAAGAGTTTACAGAAGTTTGGAAAGTATTTTTTACACTGCGGAAGGCTTAAGATGGTATGAGAAAAATATTAAGATGTGTAAAGATACATATAAAAACTTTCATACGAATCATGACTGGTGATAAAGCACGGCTCATTAGGAGAGAGAAAGGTAAAATCAAATAAATGGAAATAAGGTTTTTAAAAATATGATAAGAAAATCATGTGTAATCTATGACCATATCAGAAACGAGAAAATAAGAGTGTATTTGTTGGGTGGCGGGAGGGGGGTGTTGTAGTGTCAAGACTGAGTGGAACAGTGCACCGTTGGTATGGGCGTGCCAATCGAAAAGTGTGAACGAGTGGTGGGAAGTAGAGATGCCTATCCTTGTAAGACCAGTCACTCTATTCTTTATTTCCACTATTCTGCAGTTACATTCTTTCGGTTACACTTAACAAAAAACCATATTATTTTAAAGAAAATACAGAGTAATCTAACAAAAGAAAATTTATTCGTTATTCAGAAAATAGACTAATTCACACGAACGTCTTATTTTGTAATAATAATAATAATAAGTTTTTTTTTTGCGCTGGGCGGTGGAAGTGCATTTACGCACGGAGTGTCGGGTCCCGATGATGGTATTATCCAATCACTATCAGTAGACTACCGACTAAAACCACCCCCCTTTCTACCGCAGCTCGACCTGGAACCGTTTAACACATTACTTCCGGTCGAATCCTCCTAGACTAGCCTGATTAGGTGCTACCTAATTTTCAGGACTATCCAGGTCAACCTTTTTGGTCCTGAGAATGTTGCCGACGAATCGGGCTACACTTTCCCAGCTGCTCAGATTTACGGAGCATCATCGCAACCACATTGTGGGGGCTCAGTGATCCGAGATCCTCCTCTAGTGTCCCTCGATCTGCCGCCCACTGTGCACATTTGAAAAAGGTGTGCTCAGCGTCGTCCCGTACACCTGGACAATAGAGGAAGTAGGGGGACGGCGATTTCCCTATGACATGAAGGTAAGCGCGGAAGTACCCGTGACCCGTTAAAATATGGGTCATGTAGTACTCCACCTCATGCCGCCGCTCCGTCCACGTTCTGACCAGAGGGATAAGCCTTGCGGACCGTCGTCCTCTGGTCTCGTGGTCCCAGGTCTCTTGCCATGCGAGGAACGTGCGAGTGCGTTCCTCGTTGGCAATGGTCACCCGGTCTTCGCCTGCCCGTCGCCTTCTGTAAATCACCTGGCGCTCCCTTGCTAAAGTAGCATTGGGTATGACGCCGGCAACCACAAGTACTGCAGGCTCGGAGACCGTCCGATAAGCGGAAGCGACTCGCAAGGCTGCGGTGCGTTGCACCTGCGCGAGTCGCTTTCGGTTACTTGCGGCTCTTAATGTCTGGGCCCACACTTCCGACCCGTATAACAGGATGGAATGCACTGTGGACATCAGCAATCGCCGTCTGCTGGCCTTCGGTCCGCCGTCATTCGCCATGAGCCGGCTGAGAGCAGTTGCGGCTCTCACAGCTTTGTCGGCGGCTCTCCAAAGTTGAGTTTCCGGTCAATCATCATACCGAGGTACTTTGCGGCCGGCTTGGTCTCGAAAACTTCCACTTCGACCCGCAGGAAGGATGTCGATACGCTTCTTTGTTAGAATCACGATCTCCGTTTTACTGAGGGCAATACTAATAATAACAATAATAATAATAATCACTATAAAAAAAAAATTGAATATATTTAAAAATTTCCAACGCTGAAAAATGATTATCAGCTATTACAAAAAAACAAAAAAAAAACGACCGATTCCCCTTAATTAGTAGAAAAAATTTAAGAAGTATATCCACATCCACTTGGAATGAAACGCAAGGAAGTCGGGAATGTTCTATCCCCCTATTTATTATAGAGACTTGACACCAGTTCCTTACTGCTGGGTCTTTCTATTTATCTAGCGGGTATTTAATTTTTAATGACGATTACTGTCTCTTTGAGATCGAATACAGATGAGAAAAACTGTTTATATAAAAATTTAAGTTTACTAGATCCTCGTATTAATCAATTCGGTAAATGTGAGAATTTTTAACAAGAAATTTAAAAAATCCTTTAAAATTTAGCTGTTTTATATTCCAAACAGTTAACGGTTAACGGTTTAGTTTATTAGCTTATTTTTACATTTTATAATCGTATTTAAATAAGTTAGAATAACTGAAATTATATTTTAAGAGTAATTACTAATTACTTTTTCGATTATATTCTAGAAAAAACTCTATCAACGTGAGAATATTTACATAAATAAATATCTTTGTTAACTGTGTTGTGTGTTTTTTTGAACGATTCAAATAGTCACAAGAGAAAATAGCTTATTAATTTATGCAATTTACTCTCTCATAAAAAAATGTATTTAGAGGATTCCATTTACTAGAATTGTCATTCCATGTGCTACTGTAATAGAGGAAATCTATTTAGTTACAACTTAACTACATTTTAAATGAAATTTTCAAATTAAAAAACCGTATGCGTATCGTAAAGTGATGGTATTACTGTTTCCTATCAAATACAAAAAAAAAAAATTGATACTAAACCGACGGATCAGGCATGACGGCAGTTAACAATTTTGTAATTAAATTATATACATATAAACTGATTTATAATTCCCTATAAAGATAAAAAAAAAATGTTTTTAACTTTTTTTGATTTTACACATATGCTGAATAAATCTAATCTAACGGAATGAAAATTTTCATATATATGAATGTTTAATTATTAATAGTTTTCTTTATTATTATTATTATTATTTTTAATTACTAAAATCATCTTTATAGCTAATTAAAAATATTATTAGAATGAAAAATAAATGTATTATAAAAACGAATTAAAAATTAAAATTAAGTTAAAATAGTTTGAACTTTTGAGTATGTAAGGTCATCAGATTTATTTTTGCCTGTTTGTCCGCGGTAAATTGTAAATGTGCAGGATGAACTATAAAAGTCCGTAATAAAATTATAATTACTTCTAACAATGGTAAAATCGGTAGTTTAAATCAATTCCATTTGAATAAAAAATATATATTGTTATTTATTTATTACTTTTTTTATTGTCCTCATGTTGCAATTTGTTAAAATAGCGAACAATAAACATATCCGCGGTCATGGCACAATGAGTTGAGGATGATATGTATGACTTGTAAAAGAGAGGTACAGATTCAGGCCGACTAATCCTGAGACATGTGGTTAATTGAACCCCAACCACCAAAGTACACCGATATCCACCGTCTACGGGTAATATTCAAATCCGTATAAAATCAGCTAGCTTTTACTAGAATTTGAACCTCACAACCTTCTACTTCGAAAATCAGCTGTTAAACAACTGATTTCCAAAGACGAGTTGATCACTTAGACCAGCCCGGTGGACGTTGTTATTTAAATAGATATTTTAGTTATGTCTGGATATGAAAAAAAATCGATCAAATACTATATTAGGAGATGAGTATAAAATTAAGATAAATGCAATGACGGATTGATACTATTTAAAAAACTACTAAGTAATCGGCAAACCAATAAGTAAAAATAAATAAGGCTTTAACGTATATACAAACTATTTATATATGAATAAATTAATGTTTTTTCCTATAAATTTTACCTCTTATTTTGATAAAAGTAAAAATATTAAAGTAAAACCTACAACAAAGATTATAATAATAATAAAGCCGAAATAAAATAAAAACCCCCACATTATAAAGTAAAAAATTTCATTATATTTAGTTTAAATTTGTTTTAATTCATTAAATTTCATGTTTTTGAAGTGTGTACCAAGTTAAAAACGAAACCAATAAAATGTCTAGTGTCTGTATAAAAAGAAAAACTGCTTAAAAAAAACGAAAAAGACTCAGAAACATGCGTCTTGATAAAATAGGAAAAGTAAGTCGAGAAAAGAAAGATGTATAAAAGATTGCTAATTTCCAAACACGAGTCTAATATAATGCTGGGTATTGATGAATCAGTCAGTCAGCTCATGTTTTTTTATTATATACAGAATATATTTTTGTAAATGTTGATTTTTTCAATGAGATCAGATATTATAAATTTATAGTTTTTTCTAATTAGAAAAATATATTAACAATTTTAATAATATTGAAAAAAACTTATTTTATTTAAATTTTTACTTGTATTTCATTTTAGCTGTAAAAATACGTTCGAAATTAATAATTGAATTTCCTTTTGAAATACGAAACGAGTCTAAATACAAACGATTTAGAATTTTAAATGAATTTAAAAATTTGTTTAAAATTCAAATTTTCTGTTAAACTGCCCACTGAAGAAGATAGAAAAAATAAACTTAGATTATCTTTTCATCATAACTATATAAAAATAAAAAAAATAAAAAATAAACAAAACTCGAGCTTATCGCGTTGTATAACATCTTAAAAAATGAAATAGTATCGAATAATACATGTTTATTCAGTTGGTAGAACTGGACGAAGTATAGAAATTTCGTGCTAAGGTATTTTCAACAGTGCGTGATAAAGAGTTTCTGATAATGACGACACATTCAAAACTTGCAACTCCTTCATGAGGGTTAAATAATATAACAATCCCTTAACTAAACCTACTGTTGTTTTTATTCTTTACCTTCACTTACCTTATCTTTGTCTTCTTTTACCCTATTTTTTTTTTACGTAAACAAAACTCTCATGACATATACAATTTCTTTATACTTCTTTTTCACGTGATTCTGGCTAATAAACGAAACTTAATTTTTCGTTTTTTTATTTTTGCTTTTTTATCGACAAGAATAAATTCAATAATATACGTATTGAGGTCACATTTCTATAGTACGAATCTTAATATATATATATATATATATATATATATATATATGTATATATATTAATGTAGATTTCTTTAGAACTTGTAAATAAATTATTTGAAACTTTTTTTAACACATTATTACATTATTCTATTCATGTAATATTCATAATTGCCTTACAACTATTTAAGATAATTCAAATAAATAATTTATAAAATTATTTTAGTACATGAATTAATTTAATTAATTCTTTTATAGATAAAATTTTTATATATTTATTCATTTATTTTTACAAGATAAAATAAAAAATATAATTAAAAAAAAATTAAAAATTATAAAAATAGGTCTAATTAAAAATGTCTACCAACAGTTTACAGATACTTTTTTTGGCGGCAATTTTCAGAAGTCAACATTTGAACAAGAATTGAATAGTATCATTATTTTTAAAGTTTATTTTTGTTATAGATTTTTTTAGTTTTATTTTAATCTAAAATTTGGTTAGACTTACAAATAAAAACTTTCTGATATGAAAATAAAATAGTCTGTAAGAAAGTACAGAAGTGTAATTTGTGTAATAATAAAAATAAGAAAAGGAAAGCAGCTAAATGATTATTAGAACAATAAATAGGGTGGGGTAAAGCTCTCTGTAATAAAATAAAATAAATAATTTATTTATCTTAAGATTTTCAATTAATCTTCTTGAATTTTTGTGTGAAATTAATTCTGAATATTAAAATGATATCAAGGTTTATAATTGACTACACTATAACAACGGAATTCTAAGCAATGATTGCGACAAAAAAGAAGAAAAAAATACCTTCAAATCAACTCTACGTCGATCCTAAAATTTTTACTTCAAAAAAATCTTTTATTTAACTTAGTTGAAAAAAACGTTAAAACACAAAAATAATCAATAAAAACGTTCAATTTGATTACGTGGGTCAAATAGAAAGTAGATTAAAATAAAAGAAATGTTTCAGCTGAAATTATGATTTAATTAAAATACTAGTCAACTTATAGGCCGAAGCTTAAAATGATATCCATTTTTTTTTTTTTTTTAGTTTACTAAAATATAAATTAAATCATAAATATTTTATTTATTTTTCAGAAGTAAATTTTTATAAAAACAATTAATAATATTATTTATTAGTAGTTACTTTTTTCAATCTCTTTAATGTTGAGTTTTATTTCTGGCATTTCAATGAGTGAAGATTTTTAGCACACCGTGTAATAATAATGTACCTCTTCAATCTTCCTGATGTATATATTATGCCGCCAACACACTTTCCCCTATTACAAAGTACATTTTGAACGAAGCATTTCTAAAAATTATCTCTTAATTTCTACGCCAATAACGTACAAGTTTTAGGTAGGTAGGTTTCATAAGAAAGCTACCTATTGTAATGGGTGCCATGATTCAACTTCCGGAAAATTTCGACATATCTTCACGTTTCACATCCTCCCGACCCCAAAACCACGTAAGATCAAAAGTTTATATATATACATTTATATGTATATTTCACTTTCTTGTGGACACGATAACTGCCGTAATTTTGAGCCAATCACTTTTAAATTGTTCCTTAAAAATAACTCGTCAGAAAATCTCGGTCGAGCTCGTTAACGGGCAGAATCGGACCATGGACGTGGAAATTGGGTTGCTTTTACGAAAAAACAACATATTGCTATAACGTTTTTATTAAGTAAAATAACTAATTCGTTTAAAGTTCTTACTAGTCTTTGGATAAGGGTACACCTTATGTAATTAAATTTTTTGATATCACCAATATCCACGGGGTTGAAGAAATTTGGTTTTGAAGACAAAATCACCATACCTCCCTTAATAGGCACAGTATCGAATCGGTTTTAAGTAGTCTTTAATACTATAACCATTATCTAAAACTTTTGTCTGAAGCAATTTTTTATATGACCTACCCTTACGGCAAGGGATGACCAAATATTTGTTGGAATTGTAAGAAGATAGGCTTGTCGTATGCTAAACAATTGAAATTTTTTCACATACAACCATTGTCGTATTGAGTCAATTTTAAGTTTTTTTTAACTTTAAGGTGGAATTTTTTTTTATCCCCTACTTAGCATCGGTGAAATCTACCTCCGCCTCCGGCGTACCGAAAGGGATTTTTTTAGTACTAAAAATTCCAGTTAACTAGGGTTTTTATATTCCGTAATCTAAAACCTTATGACTTGAACGTAGAATGAAACATTATCTGTTAGATATAAAAATCTAGTGTTGCCAGCGTATATGTTACTCTTTTACTCAAAAACTTCTCAACCGATTGATCTGAGATTTTGAACGAACATAGGTTTTATAGCTGGAGAGAAAATAGGACTACTGCCGTTATAAAATAATTTACCTTTTCAAGATGGTGTCAGTACTAATGGCTTGCGTAAAAACCGGTTATTTAATTTTACTTTGATCAAATCGAATTCGGGACCATTTGCAGTATCTGAAATTAACTTTTCTACAAAAAAACGTGTTTTTGTTTTTTCGTTATCCATTTCTACTATACGGAAAAGTACCTTTAAAGGTGAGTTTTTGGTGTGTTTAATCTTCATATGAATATCTAAAAACCAATTTCTAGATTTTTTAAATTCCGAGTTTAAATGATTAAAATGGATTTTAGAATTTGTTTTGAAACCCGGCTATTTCTTTTTGATTTGTCGGTAACAAATGAAAATATCAATCTGATTTTTTAGTGTGTAATTTTCATGTAAATATCTAAAAATCAATTTCTAGATTTTATTTCTTTTTAATTTCGATTTTTTAAGGGGTGAAGAAAGGTAAAACATTTTGAAAAATGACTGAAAATTTTCCCCATTTCCAGTTACACTAAAAGAGATATTCACTAGATTTGGGCTAGCAAATAAACTTCATGTAAATATATAAAATCCTTTTCGGGTTTTTTTAAATTTCATTTTTTTAAGGGGTGCGACGGTGTACGGCGCGGCGGCTCAACCGTTTGAGTTAAAGGACACGCCCCTGCACGTACATTACACGTATATTGTACGTGCAGTACATTGCTCGTGGTCCCGCGCACGGGTGTAGGAAGGGGAAAAGTTTAATTTAGGAAGTCACGATCGTACACCTTCAGCACATGCAATTAAAAAATGGAAACATAATTTTGAGGAAACAGATTAATCAATATAAAAGAAACCCCCTAGACGGTGTGCGGACCATTCATACGTCAGTAGTGTCGAAACTGTTCGAGCTACTGTTTTAAGAAGCTTACACCGTTCAATTTATTGTCATGCAGTGTCTTTACAGTCGTACAGTTCAAGAATACTATTACAGGATTTTACCATCTATACAAGTTGTACATCGTCCAGCAACTAAAACAAAACGATCATATAATGCCCCAATAATTCTTTGAACGAACGATTGTAAAGATAAACGAGAACAATGACTTGCTTAAGTTGCGGATGTCGGACGAAGCCCATTTCCACTTTTACAGATTTAATAAACAGAATTCTCGTTTTTGGTTACAAGAAACTCCTACACAGTTTCACCAGCGCCCGCTACACAGCCAAAAGGTTACCGTGAGATGTGCTGTTCATCGTATGGCATAATAGGCCCTTATTTTTTGAAAACGAGGATGACCTTACGACTACAGTCACTTCATTCGTTAAGCTGAAAACTTTTTGCGCAAAAATTACAGACATTATTGACAACAATTGTTTGAACAAAATGTATCACATTTTAATTCATATTTGAAGCTTTATTTTCTGTTTTTTCCCCGTCTGGATAGCGCTGTAGCAGAGCTATAGCTCTAGAAGGGAAAATATAGTAATCAGTCCAATTTGGCCGTATGCGGTTTTCACCGGATCTTGACGTTTTGATATCTAAGGAACCCAAAAATCCATTAAACGGATGGAAATTTTCCGGATGTTAATGTTTGTATGTACGCGCGTGCGTATGTGTGTTCAATGTTGGCGTCTAAATCACCTTATATTTCCAGAACTACTGGACCGATTTTGACCAAACATGTTAAGATTATTTCTACATATGAGACATTGATGCCATTAAAATTTCAACTTAAAAGGTCATGGGGGTGAGGCTTTAGAGCAAGGTGGCCCTCAATATTTCGAGATTTTGCCTAATTAAAATCATGTTTTCCTTAGACACATCTGTTAAAAATTGAAAAATAACAATGTTCACAAAAAAAGATGTTTGCAAAATCGCACCTTCACCCCAAAAATGATCTAAACTTCTGATGTTGTGACGTCAAAGGTGAGCGGCAGCATTAAATAAATTAATAATATTTAAAGTGTAAAGAAGTAACTCGGACTGGCTGGGTCTCAAACTCGATCGCCGGTCGACTTGGTACCTAGTGCGTTAAGCCTCGCTGCTACTCCAGTCTGCCGACCGTATAAGCTAAATTTGTTCTATGTTAGTTGTGAAATTACACACCCGCGCGTATTAAATACGGTATGCGTGCGCGCTTTAGTTAGAATCATTAAATTAAATAAATGAAAAAAATATATTTAAATAAAATGATAAATATTTTTAATTAAGTTACGTGTGTATATGTGTGTAAACCGTGCATCAGAAACAACCCACAGTTGTAGAACTTTTCAGTATCGTGCCTACTGACGAATTATTTAAATTAAAACTTCGATAGACGTCTACTTTTTTAACTTACCTCTCTAACTCGCGAGTAAATTTTAATTTTTTTTATCTAAAGATAAAATATTACGATCAGAAAATAATATTCATAAAAATAAAAAAAAATTAGTCTTCTGTGCGTTAGAATGACAAAATTTAAAATAACAACACTGAAGTCAAATGATTTTATACGTAATATGTAAATAGTTTATAGAAGTGCAGGAAACTCTTACTAAAGGTATAAATTAATACAAGTAGTACATAAATTTCACAATTAATCAACTAATAATGGGTTGTAGTAACTGATTTTTTGAATATATTATAAGAAGAAAAAAGATATGGGTGAGAGATAACGAATAAATCACAGGACAAGTGAGATTCAAATTTCCTATTTTGATTCATAAGAATAAATAAATTCTTCTTTTGATTTCTGTTAGTTAATATAATAGTAGAGCACATACGAGTATTACTACTATGGAGCCCCCGAGTTTGAGGCTTTATAAAGAAATGTATTAGATTTTGAAAAAAATTGCATCATCCGTCAAATTACTTTACTTTTTACTTTATTTTTAAATTACTTTATTTTTTGAACTTTTTATTGAATACCTTGACTTTTGAAAACATTTTAATAAAAAGCTTGTGAACTAATATCGTCAAAATATTTACACAAGAAATTCTATTTTATTACCATATCACCAGCAAAATTTCAAATAGGATTCTTTAACTTAAGGCTAAGGATGGTTGGGAGAAATACTTAGAGAAAGGAAGAGAAATGAGGCTATATTTCATAGATTTAGAAAAGGCATTTGAAGAGTCAAATGGGAGAAAGCAATAGAGATTCTTAAAAAATAAAAAAAAATAGAGTGGAAAAATAGAAGGTTAATTAAAGAATTATACGAGTCAAAAAGCAGCAACGAAAATAAGAATATAACTGATCGGGAGGGTCTACGTAGAAGTGTTAGGCAAGGATGTTACCTCTTATTGACCCTGTTCCAACATTTACGTTGAAGATAAGATAAGAAATATATCAAACGAAAGAGAAGAAGGAATAAGTATGGGAGGACGAAAAATAAGATACTTAATATTTGCTGATGACAGAAAACAAGCGCTTCCAAAGCTGGTAACAGATCTGGAGGAAGGAATGAAAGAGTATGGAATAAGAATAAATATAGGAAAAACTAAAGCAATGGAAGTAAAAAAAAGAGGATTTAGTGGTAATGAAGAATATAAAAATTTACAAATTATAATTATTTGAGTATATGATGACAGAGGATTGAAAAATAGTACGATGGAAATAGAAGGAAGGATAACGATGGCAAAGAAAGCCTTCACTAAGAAGAGGAAATTACTACGTAGTGAAAATCTGAACTTAAAACTAAGGAAGAGGTTAGCCAGATACTATGAAGTGAATTTTTGTATTGCAGTGAAACGTGGTCAATAAGGAAGAAGAAGGAGAGGGACTGGATTGAGGCTTTTGAGATGTGAATATGGAGAAGGGTGGAGAAAATAAGATGGACAAATAAAGTATGGAATGAGGAAGTAATGAACGTGATTAAAGAAGAAAGAGCACTTATGCGGGAAGTACACAAAAGAAAAGGAAACCGGTTGCGACATGCGGTTAGATGAAATGGAATCTTGGCAACTATTTTGGAAGGGCCAGAAGAAGGAGAAAGGAAGCAAGGAAGAAGAAAAAAGTTAACAGATGAGGTGAAGATTGGAAACCATAAGGGAACGTAGGAGAAGAGTTGGGAGAGAAATAGGTGGAAATAGAGGTTTCCATCTATTTTTGAGTTATTCGATCTATAAAACTATATCATCGTTGGATCTATACACGTAAAAATATATTAGATAAAGTTGGTTACCTTCATTGTTAATTTAAATTTATGAATTTAAATATACTTCTATTAGGGTTTCTTTTTGTCTGTTAAAGAACTCATCGGTGATATACATATAATCTAAAAGATTATACGGTTTGCTTGACGGTTTTATTTTTAAAAAACCGCAAACTCAAGTGTACATACTTTCTGCGCTGATAGTAGTCATCCTAAAAGTGTAACTATTACAGGGCGATCATGCATTAACAAAGGGATTGTGTTTGTCGCAATGGAGGAATTAAAACATATCGCTCTGTTACACAAATGTGAATGGATCAGCAAGTGTTACTGTTAAAGAGAGATCTTTACAATATACAGAGAAAATTTATAAAACGGGGCTTACTGTATATGTTTACATGATTATTAATTCGTACATCAGCTTGAAGCCTGCTCATGGAAATATGTTATAAAAATTTTATAGCGTATGAAAAAATAAAAATAAATTTATGAAACAGATTGTAATCATTATTTTTTTCTTAAATTTTATTAAGTACATGTTTTTCAAAGAATACAAAATTTAATTAGTTTACTCATTAAATAAATTAATTTACAATTTCAAGAGACAAGAAATAAGTTTTAAGTTAATGATAAAGTTACTTAATTACAAATGACGGAAAGCGTAAATTTTAAGTACATTAATATTTCTATATCGTATATATATATATATATATACGTAAGATATAATTTGTATGAACTTTGGTGGTAAACATTCATCAAGAGGAGGAAGTTTATGATTATTACAAACCTATTCATCTTAAATTACAGCCATCTAATTACATGCACTATGCATTAGTATAATTTACGTACTTAATAAAGAGCTTCACATGAGATCTTGAAACAAGAGAAAAACAAATAATAAACAGAAGTGTATGTATACTTTTATATATATATATATATATATATATATAATAATAATATCTTAAAATGATAAAGCTTTATTAAAATCAAGACGAAAATAATAATGATATCCTTCTAATAAAGTAATGAAACGTTCTGTCTCTTAAAGTATTATTTTTCCAAGAAAACTTTTTTATAAAACCGGAAAATTAATAAAAACAATAAATTTATTATTTCATAACCTAGATTAAAAAAATAAAATAAGAGTTCTTTAAAAAAAGTATTTAAATAGATTAGTAATGAGGTGTAGTAAAAAAAACACTTTTTGTAATATTTTTACATCCCTATTCTAGGGAGAATAGAAATTTTTATAATAGAGGGAATTACAATCACCATATTTATAATTTATATACATTTTAATTTCAATTTTTGGTTCATACGAACCGAGAAAATTAAAATCAAAGAAAGGCAAACGCTAACATAGAAAGAAATGCTATAAGGATGAAGTGTATAAAAAAGAAGAGTACAAAATTAAAGAAAAAATATAAATCGGAGTAAAAAATTAATTCAAAAAAATGAAAAAAAGAGATTTTTAAGAATACTTGATGGCACTGTTTTAATATTTTGTTAAAATACGAGTATGAAATGAATTGAAAAATGTCTAAACAGTATGAATTCATCAATAGTAAAAATAATGAGCTTGAAAAACAATCATAATAAATCATTAAAAAAAAATACGTAAAACCCACCTTCAAACATAAAAACAGATTGTTCAACTCTTTTATATATTTTGAAGTAAGAGCTAAATTAAAACTTAATTAGATACCAACTTGAATACTTAGAATATAGAAAGGTGTCTTTACTTATTAGTGACAATTTTTAAAATCGTTTTCTGATTTAAAATTTAGGTTGGATAAAAATAAAAACAAAATATCGATGGTCTTATAAGAATAAAAATATTAGAAAGTACCAAAAAGTCGGAAACTTCTGTGTTGGTAAAAAAAACAAAAAACAACCTGTCAGTTAAAGACTTTAGAATGCAGGAATACTTGTAAAATTTTAACTTAAGTTTATACAGAGCAATCAGAAAGTCTCATTAAAGTATACTTTAGAATTATGGTGTATTCTGTTCTTTAGGCGTTAGGTTGGTTGCCCTGTGGGTTCGTAGGGCGTTGATTAGTAATAAACCTAGTACTCACCGGGTTGGTCTAGTGGTGAAATCATCATCGCAAATCAACTGATTTCGATGTCGAAAATTCTAAGGTCCAAATCCTACTAAAGGCAGTTATTTTTATGCGGATTTGAATACTAATGTATTCAAATAGTGTTCTTTCGTGGTCGGGTTTCAATCAACCACACATCTCAGGAACGGTCGATCTTAGACTGTACAAGATTACACTTCATTTGCCTTCATACGTAATCATCCTCATTCATGCTCTGAAGTCCTCTGACCATTACCTTACAGTGGTTCCGGAAGCTAAACAGAAAAAGAGAGTAATAAACCTAGACGTCAGTTAGTTGAGCTGTGATTGAACGTGCTTCGTTTCGTTTCGTTTTGCGGAATCAATAGTTTCGAGAAATGTAATGGTTCTTTCAGTAGAGGAAAACATTTTTCTCGTTGAACAAGTTTTTCGAGAAGGTGACAAGTATAACGATTTAGTGAAGTAAAAGTTTTCTGAAAAAATTACAAATACTCCTGTTCCTCACCGCAATGCAGTTCAAACTCTTATCGAACATTTCGGGCAACAGGCTCTGTTGAAGACGCTGATCGAAGTGGAAGACTACCTAAACTAAACGAATAGAAGCTGCTTAATATTTCGGATGCTATGGTCGAAAGTCATCAAAGTCAATGCGTAAGTTAGCATAGCAGTAAGATATCGGACTTGCTACCAAAAGCTGTAAGAAAAGTAACTGAAGAAACTTTTCCTTTACAAAGTAATGCTTGTTCAAGAACTAAAACTTACAGATCGTGCCAAAAGACTAAATTTTTTTAACGATTTAAACTTTTATTGACCAAAATTCCGTAGGTATCTCAACATTGCGTTTTTTACAGATTGTATATTAACAAAATACACGACTGTGGTCGAGACCTAACTTCATGAATTACACGAACGATCTTTACACGATGCGAAAAATTTACACCAAAAATTTTTTTTGTTGGCCAGAGTGCTGTGTACATTGCGAAGGAGGGAATTTCGAACAATTACTCCAACTGAGATTTGTTGCTTTTTTACCTTTTATTACTTCATGCATTTTATTTTTTTGTTTTGCTATATTAGGAATAATATTTATTAGGTACAGAAAGAATAATACGATTTTCTGTCTATTTTTCGTCTGTCTTGCTTTAATAAAAAACAGATTTATAAAAAATTTTATTTGCTTTTGTTGGCTGTATTTACACACTAATCTTCTCAAAATTAAATTCTCTACAAGTTTTGTTGGTAATCTTTCGCATTTATTAGTCATTTAACAAAGCTATTATTACAAAACTAAAAGTTGTTTTTCGACATCAAATTTTGTGTTTTACATCAGATACTTTACAAATTACTGCAGTTACAGTTCTCATATCTGTTTTATTCTATTTTCCAGCTCAAATTACATAAGAAACCACCGACTTTACTCCTTCATTTGGGTCGGAAAAATTACAGTACGGCTTCTGTTTATTAGAAGAGCTGATATCCGGGCGAAATTTTCGCTAATCGTAACTCGAAAACAAAGCATTTCCAGACCTATGTTTACATGTAGTTTTTTCACTATTTTCACCAATGGAACATGTCCTGAAAGATTCTCGCATCACACGAGAACCAACTAACCGATTGCTTTCAAAATGGCTGGATACATTCGTGATATCCTAATGAAGGTTTTAAGCCATAGATCGAGGCCCCTTGGGGGTGAGGTTGTGATTTAAAGGTATTCATAAAAATAAAAATAAATTAATCCATTTAATTCATTATTATATATCCGTTACTATGGCAAATGAAATATTTTGTGGAGTTTTCCTCGTTAAAAGAACTGTGTACTTTAGTTACCGTAATTACTACTATTCTGTTTTTTGTAATTTAGTTTTTTTCAGGTTTCTATAAAGTCTGAATATCTTAATTATTATTTATCAGTACTTTTCTCACAACGGTAAGGGCAACGGACAACGCGGGGTTCAAGGAGAGAGAGCCCTATGACCAGATGGGATTGGCGAGTGAAGCGAGCTCTGTGGCCCTGGGTTCGGCTCGTGACCCTTAGAGGCTCCGAGATCCCAGGAATCGTCTGGGTCAAACTGAGCCTCGGGAGTCCAGGGGTTGAGCCCCAACGAGAAATTTTATATTTTAGAATGACTTGTTACCATTGTTACCGTGATTAATGTATATGCTCAATATAAGTTCACTTTTTGTACGATATAAACAAAAAATAAATTACTATTCTTTTATAAACAGCCCACCGGGCTGGTCTAGTGGTATCGCTGCGATTCATCGTTGCAGATCACGGTTTAACAGCTGATTTTCGAAGTCGAATGTTATGAGGTTTAAATCCTAGTAAAAGTTTAAAAGGTACGGGTTTGAGTACTAGACAATGGATATTGTGTACTTTGGTGGTTGGGGGTTCAATTAACCACACGTATCAGGAATGGTCGGCCTGAGTCTGTCCAAGACTACACCTCATTTAAAGTCATACATATCATCCTCACCTCATTGGGCCGTGAGAGGGTTTCTAATTATTCACTAGTTGAACAGATTGCAATTTACACATTAGGAACAAAAAAAAATTATAATACAAAAGAAGTAAAAATCTGTTATTCAGTATTAGATAAGAAGATCTTGATTGGAGGAATATATTATATTTTACGCAAAATCTTTCAAATATTTTTCTTGTATTTTAAAAAGAACAAATTTTGAATATCAAAATGGTATCAGGCTACATATCATTACATTATAACAATTCAGTATTAAGCAGTTGTGACGACAGGAAAATAAATAACGTCAAACCGTCGATTTAAACAACGCTATTTTTCATTTTTAAAAATCTTCCGCTTAATTTATGCGGAGAAAACTTACAACGGGCCCATCAAACGAACTTCATCGTCAAACTTAAGAAAAAAATCATTGAAACCGATCCATTCTGAATAAGAGTAAAACTTAATCATATCTCAAAATAGTTTAAAAATTACCTACGGCTCAAACAAAGAACCTTTTTTTAAATTTAATTAAAAGAAGATGAAATTTGATAAAAACAAACATAATGATAATTAAATATTACGATATAAAAAGGTTTTATACTTGAAAGAACATTTTCGTTTAAGGATTAAAATTATAAAGACGAATGATGTAAAAATATAATAAAATAAAATTAACAAAACAAGGAGATCTTTCATAGAGAAATGGATTCACCTCGTTACTGTCCAGTAAAGATTCCAGAATTAAGAAGAGATTCTTAAAGATAACTTTACAGACTGTAATACTTTACGGTTGAAAAAAAGTAGATACTTAAAAATCTTGAAAGAAAAAACTGTTTTGAAAAGTAGTAATGAAGGGCAATCTTGAAGATTAGGTGGATTTAAAAAAAATACAAACGAAAAGGTTTTAAGAGGAATTTTAAAAGATAAATATTTCAGGAAGAATCTTGTTAATAGAAAATAAGATCGGGCATCGTAATACGTATTTATAAAAAGAAATAAACTACAACGTAATAAATTTTCGCTGTAATTTCAATCACGCTTGTTCATAGGGAGTCTATTTTATTTTTATTTTCCAGAAATTTTATACTCATCTATTAATGATTATTATTTTACAATCGAAATTTTCATCTAGTTAGACATTTTTTATCTTTTGTAAAGGAGATCATTTTAAACGATATCTGTAAAGTAAATCAATTAACATCTTACGATTTTCTTCTTTTTTTTGTTAATAATATAATTTTTTATTCTTATTTTTATTTACAATCGCATCAACAATTAAAATCATTAGCGACTTATCAATGTAATGTAACTGTATCGGTAAATGTGTAATCGTGAAGAAACTCAGGCCGACCGTTGCAATTAACCGAACTGGTGGTTGTATTAATTGAAACTTAACCACCAAAGAACACCGGTATCCACCATCTAGTATTCAAATCCGTATAAAAGCAACTAAACTACCTTTATTAGGATTTGAATCTGAGAACTCTCGACTTCGAAATTCGCTGATTAACGACGACGAGTTTGTAGCTAGACCGACACGGTGGGTTGATATAATTTTTAATTTAATATAGAATCTTAAAATTTTCTGCCGTGCTACATTTTAAATGAAACTCCCGATTTTTAAACCTTATTTAATTTTTATGAGCTTTATTTATACCAATTTTGTCATAATTAAACTTTATTTATAAAGTTCTACTAAACCGAACAAATTTGAAATCTTAAACGTAGAAATTATATTTTTTACTCCAGCTTTTGAGGTTAATAATAGATTTCTTTAAAAGATGCATGAGATAACAGTTTTCTACCTGTTAAAAAATATGAGGTCAAATAAATATAAACCATTAACTAAAATGGAACTCGAATTAACAGAGTTTCTGGATTTATGTTCGTGATTTTTTTCTTAATATGCAGGTATCTTATTTTATATTTTATTCCTACCTGTTTTTGTTAACAACTATTTTCGGGAAATATTTTACACTATATTTTCACGAATTTCACACATAGATAACATATCTAAAAAATATTTAATTTTATAATGTATTTGAAAAAAAGTACAAAATTTCAAAAAAAAAGGTAACCGGAAAATTATCTTCGCAAATAAATTAATTTTGTGGATATAAGTTTTGAAGGTTTTTATGTATATCTATACTATTATATAAATAGGAAGAGGGTTTTGTTTTTTCGGGATAAACAAAAAAAAAAATACTCACTTAACCGCAATCAAATTTTTACCCGTGTTTCTTAGCATAACTGAGAAGGTTTTTAGATATCTTTCATCTCGAAGAATCTCTAAAATAAATAAATAAAAAAATATATGTAGTGTGGAGATTTACCGGTTGAAGCACAAACTTTAATGAAGTGAATTAATGAACTGCGAGTCTCTATTACTGTGTGAGCTGGGTTTAAACTGAATGATTCGAATCAACTGAACGAATAATATTACAGAAATAATAGAATTAAATTTACGTTAAATAAAATAATATTAAATGCATGTAAAAAAGAAATTTATCTGTTTAACAATAATGGGCTTCCCGTGAGGACTGGGTGTGAGACTAAGTGGTGAGGTATGCGAGCACCTCGTGGGAGGCTAGACCAGTCATAACCATCGACTGGTAACAAACGAGGTGCCGCTGGGGCACTATTTTGGGAGGTGCAATCGGGTGCCCTTATAATATTTGTCCAAACAATCGTCCGATTTTGAAAATTCAAATGGGGTATTTGCATGTGTATATATAAACTTTGTTTGTTTGTTCTCGCTATACGCAGAAACTGACTGACCGATTGGTCTTAAATCTGCAGGATACATACCCAGGAAAGGTTTTAAGCCGTAGACCGAGGTCCTAGCACTCTTGAAGGTTAAGAAATTAAAAATATTTATTATTTCTTCATCTCCAAAGAGGGTGAAGTTGAGAAAAAAAATGCTCATTAAGGAAAAAAAGATTAATTCTTTTACTTCATTATTATATTTCTGCCACCACGGCAAAGAAATAAGTTATAAATTTTTCTCGTCAAAGGTCTGTGTACTTTAGTTACCAAAGTTACTGCTATTCTGTCTTTTGTAATTTACTTTCTTTTTCAGGTTTCTATAAAGCCTGAATACCTTAATTGTTATTTATCAGTATTATTTTCTCAACCGTGGAAAAACGAACAGTACGGAGGTCCAGGGGGTGGATTCCTCTGGGTAGACGGGAGTGGTGACCGAAACGAACTTTGCAGGTGTTCAGGGCGCCGGTCCACCTAGCAACACGGAAAAGCAACTTCGGCGAGCGAAGCGAGCTCTGCGGCCCTGGAGCAGACCTCGTGGCGCCGCTGATTTTTCTCCGGAGTTTGCCTGGACCTCAAGGGTTCAGGTTTTGGCTAGTATGTGTGTGTGTGAATATATATATATGTATGTATATAAATATATGTAAATATACACAAATATAATGTTGTATAATATATATATATATATATATATATATATATACAACTGGGCTTTTCTTTTTATGTATATATATATATATATATATATATATATATTAAGAAAAGCCCAGATGCTTTCACGAGGGAGGGGGCAGCTCAACATTCTTAAATGGAAAGAATGGAATTGTTATCTATGATTTTAAAGGGTAATGAAAACAAATTTTCGACTTAAAAAAACCCGATTTACGCCGACTGTAGCAAAAATGACGAACATTTTATGTTTTCACAGCTAGTTTCAAAAGTAATTTTCACTATCTCTTAAATAAATATTCAAGAGTAAAACGCTAAAAAAAAATTCGCAAATAATTTCAGTTACGGCCCTCACACCCTTAAGCCCAAATATGGGGCAACTCAAAATGTTTTAATGGAAAGGGTAGGGTTAAGACAAATTATTTTAAACAGGAATAAGAAATTTCAGAGTACGATAACCCTTACCAAAATTTTCCAAATGATATTTTTCTATGTTTACGTGTATTTTTTATGTACTAGCATCCCTGTTGCAGTTTCGCTCGCGCTCTATGGTTACTTGTTTTCCCATTGCGGTCAAAGGATTTTTAGACGATCTGCCCCCTGGATCCCTCTGTGTTTATTAAACTCATGCTTGTGAGAGTAATAATCATAAATAAAAATTAAAGCCTGTTTAACTTTTATAAAAACTATCTATACATTATAATCTTTTCAGAGCAACAGTTTGGTCAGTACAGGACCCACTAATTGGTTTTTAGATTTCTCACCGTGGCTTCTCACACGAAATACATAATCAGAATTATGAACGTAAATTACTATTACAATGTTACCAAATCTCATGAAGATCTATTTAATAGCGGTAGTATAAAACAACAAAAATGTAAAAAAAAAAAAACAATTATTATATTTACTCTTAAAATTCAAAAACTCCGAAAATTGTTTTTAGATATTTATCTTAAGAGTACTTACAAAGTCAAAACTACTGAATATCTCGTTTAGTATAGTCGCAAATGGAGGAAATTCGCAATCATTGTTACAAATTCTTTTAATTTTCTTCAATCCCCCTTCTTGGTCGAATTTCTAAAAAAAAAAATTTAAAATTGCTTTTTAGATATTCGTATGAAGATTACACACACAAAAACGAAGTTGAGAAATTAAAAATGTAGTAAATTTCATTAACTCTTTAAACTGGGAATTTTCAAAAATCCTTTCTTAGTAAGCGCTTACACCGCGTAAGAAGAATGTGGGTATAAATTTTCATCAATTTAGCTTCAGTAATTTTTGCTCTCCGTTTATTATGAATCACTGATGACATGTTCTTTTATATATATATTTGATTTGTTAATGGTAGTGAAATTCGTAAAGAAAGATTACTTGAGATTGTTATACATCGAAACCGATAGGAAAGAAACAGATGATACTGCAAATTGTAAGTAAAAAAAAAAAAAAAAAAAATAGAAACAAAATAATTTTGAATTATTCATTGTAAAAGTGCAGAAAATAAAAGAGAAAATAAAGAAATAGGATATGCATAAATATAAACTGATAACCTTCTTTTTCTTTCTGTAAAAGTAAAAAACTATTTAATTTTTTCCTTTTTGAAAATTATTATTGTAATAAAAGAAAAAAAATACTACACAGAGATTGTTCTGTCTAGATAATAAATGAATCATATAATTGTTTCTTTTTTAATACACCAGCTAAATCTTATAACAGAAATTTTTTACAGTATTTTCAGAGAAGTAAATAATTCATCCAAATCCGAGACGGAAGATATTTTACTCACTCAAGAGTTAGTATACAAATAATATTTTCGAGAAAACGGATAAATTCACATTCAGTTAGTTTACGTTATTCAAATTAGAACACAGCATCACGCGATCTTATACATGTTTATGAATACATATATACATAATATACTTGTTTGTTTGTGTACGTGTGTAGTTTGATGTTAACTGTTTTAATCGGATATGTTTGTTTGGCTAAATTTGAATATAAATTGCATTATTTATCCTACGAGTCGTCGTCACCCTTACTTCTTCCCCCGATTTTAACTACCTTGTATTCAGTGTTACGTACGTAAGTCCTACATGTTATAATATCTATTGTAAAACACTGCTTGCATACTACTTTATTACAAACATTATCACAGATATAATATTACATTGAAATTAGAGTTAAAAAATATAATTACATTTTGTAGGTACACATTATATGGATTTTTCATATTCCAACCCTCTTAATTTGGATATATACGTGCTAATCAACACTATAACGTGTTATTTATTAATTACGATCAAGCGGATGATCGCACGTTCTTCATGTAAATTCACAAAGAAATAAACTGGTACTGGGTACTGCCCTGGGTATCTTATGTAGTGACAAAATTACAAATAATGTGATTTGTAGAAGTATGATATAATCTACATATTCGTATATAAAAATGAATATTTGTTTGTTGTCTTTGCCAGCGAAGTTTTTGAATTAGTTTGTACCCGCTAGATAGCGCTGGGGTCGAGATACTTCGAAAAATTATATTTACGGTCCGATTTGGCTCATATTCAGAATATATATTAGTTACGTGAAAATAAATATTTTTGCAAAAAATATTTAGCAGCAGAAAGAAATTCGCTACGTGGAGCCGGTGTCGAGATATTTACGAAACAAACAAATAAGTATACAAACAGGTTTTCTTCTTCTACACACATAAAAGGCAATGTTAATATGTGTGTCCGCTATAGACAAAAAAAAATAAACTGGAGCGGTTTACGCGAGGGTTTTTGAGAAATGGTCCGCGTTGTCCGGAGAAGGTTTAAAGCTATTGAAATCCTCGATCTGACCAGCAGAAAGAAAGTTAGGGATATTTTGAACCGATTACTGTGTTTGAGAGTAGTTTAAATTAAATCCCATAAGTAGTGCTGTTTTGACGATTTATTTATATCCTGACTTTTATAAAGTGAAAGGTTAAATTTTGAGAAGTTCCGTAATGTTCAGTTTTTTAATATTTTATCAAATTCTAAACTGCGTTCATTTAATCTATAAACGAGTTTATACTAAATCTAGCAGTAGCCAAGCGTTGCCGGGTCTACTAGTGTATTTTAAATGAAATTGCACTGGGCTTTACTGAGATGCTAGGCTCGAGACCTCTCTTCTTTCTCCAAGTATAATTTTTCTTGTAAACCCAATAAATATTATAATATTACTAATAATCACTCTAAATACAATATCTTTATTTTAATTATTATTTATAACTTTTCTACTATAAACGACTGAAGTAATTGAAAAATAGTTTCTACTTACTTTAATTATAATTGTAACCGGCCCTCTTATTCGTAAAATCATGAAAACAGCCCTACTAATTCGTTTTAAATACAAGTTACTCCATATATTATTTTTCTTTTATTAAGATCAAAAAGATGGTGTCAATTTTTCCATGTAAATGAATAAAGGTATGGATCGAGAGTTTTCCATGTTCGTGCGTTTATAACCGGTTTAATAGGCAAACACAGGTATTGTATTCTAATAAAATACAATAATAAAGTTCGCAATACTTTTAAAATAATTTTAAATAAAAAAAAAAAATATTTTCACTTTTTTAAAAAAATATTATCAAACACGAATATGATGTGGAAGGGAGACAATGTAAGAAAAAATACTTTTACTTTCTTCTTATAAATGTAAAACATTTATAACTTTTACATTTATAAATAAATAAACATATATATATTTATATATATGTATACACTAAATATTAAGATTTATATATATTTATTTTAAATTTATATTTTACATTTCTTATAAAATGTGGAGATGTGTTACTGCCAGATTTAAAACAAAATCACTCTATATAATTAACTGAAAAATTTCCTTTTTTAGTTTGACCAACGTTCTAATAATCAAATTAACAGACTAACAAGAGTAAAGGAGTAACAAACAGACAACTTGAATTATTATCTTTCTGAGGTCAGTTGTGTGTTAAGTGATCTATACAAGTTAGTCTGTAAAATTTCTTACGTTAGAGAATAATCCTCAGATTTGAATAAAGTAATTTTTTCCACCGCACAAAAAAACAAAAAACAATTAGTTTAACGGTTCATACTTCCAAATTCGGGCTTGAATAATTTATACAAAAGATGAAACGAGATTAAAAATAATTTATATTTTAAAATAATAGATTAATTTTTAATTTTTTGTATCGCTTCTATAGAAAGAAAAGATAAAATGATATAACCATTTCTGTGTGTTTTTAAATTGTAGAGTACGATTCTTATAAAGCTCATGAATTTCTTTATTTCACTGGAATAACTGATTTAATCCAGGATCAGCAAGAAGACGCACATACAGCTGGTTGGTCTTTATTATTTATAACTGTGTTGTAATTGTTATTATTGTTTCAGTACTGTGTCATAATGCATCATATGCACTATTATAATCCATGATGCAGTAAAAATATGTTTGTTCATTTCGAAACATTGCTGGATAACAAATGGGTTGTAGCTAGACGGAAAGGGCGCATCAGATGGAAATCGGTGTTAGGCCAGACCAGAAGACAATACTCTCTACGATTCGCAAGTCAGAAAAATTAGAAATGCTTTGAATGAAACTGAAAAACATCGATCGTTTAAACTTCTGGGGATTGGACTTTCGTACTTGATGTGTTAAAGAGTTGCGAAGAAGACTAAGCTGAGGCTATACACGATAACGGCTATTTCGTGAATTTCTGAAACCCGTTAAGGCTAAAAGAATACAGTTCTGTCGGTACCAGGCGATCCTTGTTGCAAATCCTGACATAGAACCCGTAATTCGATTCAAAGATGAAGCTTGGTTCCACTTATCCGGTTATGTCAATTCTCATAATACAGTATTTGGCTGCAAATCATTCGCATAACATTCATGAAGAGCCTACGTACCCGTTGAAAGTCGGAGTTTAGTGTGCAGTATCATTATAGAGAATAACGGATCCAATTTTCTTCGAAGGAACTGTGTATAGTACAGAGTACCGCCGCATTTTCATAGAATTCATTTAACAAGTGGATGAAATTAAACTATGTCAAAAGTACTTTCAATAGGATGGAACCAAATGCCGTACCTAACGGGAGTCCACGGCTTTGATCGAAAGTTTCTTTGACGACCTTATCATCTTCAGGAATTTATAGCTACCGAGATCACTAGATTTAATCCGTCAGAAGTTTTTTTGAAGTTATCTGAAGGGAAGTGTATTTACAACACGCTCTCGAACATTAGGTGGTTTGAAACAAAACATTATGGGCAAAATCAACGATATTTACAAGGGAACACTCCATAGAATGACCAGGATCATGGAAAGACAAGTTCGGCTGTATCTTGATGCAGATATTTTCAGCAATTAATAAAAAAAGTAGAGTAATCTCCAAAAAATACTGAACATTTAAAAACTATGTAACGTTTGTAGCACCATTATTGTTAAATTAATCACATAAAGTAGTTTTATTTGAATCATCCGGTAGACAGTATAAGAGGAATAAAAAATAATTGACAGTTGGGAAAAGGGTGGGACAAAAATAAATCAGAATAGCTGTTGGTTTTGTTATATTAGCTGAAATTAAAGAACTAGATTAGAAGTAAATAAATTGTATAGTGTCTTGCAAGGGAAGAGATTAAATCTTAAAGTAAATAATAGTAAAACAAGGTAATAAAAAGTGGGACAATTAAGTGAATAAAGTGAAATTAAATATTAACTTAGGTGAATACAACGTATCAAACGCCATAATTTTGTTTTGAAGTAATAAAGGATGGACGAAGTGAAGGTGGTATCAAAACTAAATGCTAGGAGAGTTTTTATACCGGCAATATGCCGACATCATTTACAGAATTAGAAATAAGATAAATTTTTAAAGTTACACGAATGGAGGGTTATTGCAGCAAAATATAAATTATAAAGAACCAAGAGAAACAGAGAATAGATATTTTGATATCCCGTGACGGTTGGGACCTCGATCGTGTGTAACCATGCGTGTGTTTAGTTAGGGAGGGCAGCCTCGTTCTGGAGAGGATGGTCCCCGAGGTGGGCCGTTCTTGATGAAGGATCGGGGACCCCTTGTGGTAGTTTTCTGTACAACTGGATAGCCTCATGTAGGAACACCGCTATAACCTGCTCAGGAAGTGGGGGTACTCTAATGGGTTGCTTACTAATATAATATAAAATAAAGATCCGACCGGCAGCCCGTCCTGCCATGCCGGACATACTGCCGGTAGGTGGGAAGGGCTGTTAGAGTAGAAAGGACACCCCCTACCCTGTTCTATGCTTAATTGCGGGTCCGGAGTGGGGGAGTAAGGAAAAAAAGATATTTCGAGATGCAGTGTAAAAGAAAAATTCTGAATATTGTATGAGCTGGCAGAGTTAAGCAAAGATGTATAGAAAAATAAGAGAAGTTTGTGGAAGAGTCATGCCAAAAAAAGAATTTGACGGGTTGTATATACACAAAGATAAGAAGGATTATTAAACACATTTAGAAACCAAATGTAGTAAAAGAAAATGTGATAGTGATAATTAGAGTATGATAATGATAAAATTGAGGTTAAAAGGCTGGCAGAAAATAGAACGGAAGAAGAAGTGCATCAAACCACTCAATTGGCTTGTTGGGGCGTATGCGTTTGGATGTGTATGTTTGTGTGATTGCGTGTTCTGAGAGTGCTGGAGTGGAGAGACTGGGCAGGTCGGTGTGGATTAAAAAGGAGTTAGTGAGCGTTGTGGACAAGGGCAGCGTTGAATTCATGAGCTGTGTCTTTGCAAGTGTATAGTCCATTTTCAATAATTACAATCATTGTGTTCAATAAATTCATTTTTTTAGTCATTAAATGTCAGTCAATTTGTAAATCAAGGTGTCTTATCATTTCGTACCCCATCATCCGGTGGGAACCAGCCTGTTAAATTCAAATTAAAAATCAAAACAGTGTTACAGTCCGCTATTAGTGCCGAATATGACTGAAGACTCACAAAAAAAAAATCCAGATTTCCACTTCAAAACTTAATTTCTGTTAAAATTCATTCTAACCGACAATAATTATTTTGTAATACCTGTCAAGGAATAGGAAACTCGTTTAAAATAGCAAAAAACATTTTTAATAAAATTTGTTTTCACGTATAAGTCATATGGATTTTAAGTGTATTTTTATTACCATATATTGGAATCCACCGAGAATAAAACAAAAAGAGTGTAAGGTTAAACACAAATAAAAAGATAGAATACTACGTAATATTTCAAAAATAATTTTCAGAGTCCAGTTTAGAATAAAAACAATTAGCAGTTGAGCAGTTCTGCGCAAGAAGACCGACTTAAATTTTTAAATAAATGAACTCATTATGCTACGTACTTTAATCCTTTTTCTATCAATAGCGTATACCCTATAATATAAAACGAGGGATCTAAAAGCTACTTACAAGATATTGCGTTTATTGAAACGATTAAGCTAAAAGATGAAACCTGTAAATATTTTAAGGAATTCGTTTTAACTTTTTTCACTTTCATAAAAATAAATCGGTACTAAAACCGGAAATGAAATTCTGTTTACCAATTAAAAAAAAAAAACTAAATTATCTGTTTTATTAAGAATATACATTGATTTTCTGCTTTGAATTTAATATTATGTATGGTTTATAATTCTACTATTTTATTATTTTAAGAAGATTAAAGTACTGCCTTGAGACATTTATATTTTTATGAAGTCTTATGATATATTGTGTTTTTACAACGGAGAAAGAAAACAATTATTCTTTCTTTGAAATTTTCTTAAGAAATAAAGAAAGAATTACTCCACCAAAACCGAGAAAAGAATGCAACAGGGAGTACTGTTTATTTATAACAGTTCAGATCTATTTTTCTTTACTCGTAGTTAAAAAAGAAAGCAATAACAAAATATATATTAAAAAAAAAGAAATAATAATAATAATAATAATAATAATAGAAGAATGTTTATTGAACAAAGGATCATAATTTTGAAACTTTTATTAGAATATAATGTTTATTTATATATAAACTAACATGTACTGTTGTTAGCTACTTTATTTTTACTTTGAATTCCTGTGGTACCAGTTACCATGTTTATGGTAACCATACACATGGTAACTCGCTACCATGTTTATGGTAGCGAGTAATGTTCCAGGAGCATGTTAAAAAACTAGATGGTTTTTAATTTTTGAGAACAAAGATTCTTCCACAAGTTTCTCTTTTTCTCTTTATGAAAGATCAATTAGACTGGAGGAATATGTATTAAGACATACAGGTTTACTTAATTTGTTAATAAAGGGATGAGTACTTGGCAAGTTTGGAATAAATAAATCAGATGACTTACGACGTTATAAGTAATTATTTCATATTAAAAGATTAACAGGGAACAGAAAGGAATAGAGAAGAGTATCAAAGAAATAAAAAACTATTTAGTCTTCCTGAAAAAAATTGCTAGAATAGAAATTCTCAGTGAGAAATAACAAAAATACCAAAAAGTATTGGCTTACCTTACTCAAATTTCTTGTCTTACTCAAATTATGGTTTTTTTTTATGAACATTTCTTAAAAAAAATTATAATTTTGTAAATATTAATTTTTTTTTAAGTAGTATCGTGAACGAGTGAATTAATAAAAAACATTTTTCATCAAGAGATTGGTGACACAACAATAAATATTTTACTATTGATACATAGTGAAACGTACTATAAAGTAATGGGTAATTAAAAATCTTACAAACATATAAATATAATATTTTGATACCGTAATATCTTATCTTGAAAAATGATAAGTGAAGAAAAGAAGGAAAAGAATAACTCCTTAACTTATACAAAATTGAAATAGGTTAAGGTAAACTTTGGATATTATGCCCATCACTAAATTAAATATAAGCAAGAATTTTAATTTTTCCAATAACTTTAAAATGTCAGGAGTTTGCTTTAAAAACGTTTTTTGTTCCTCCGCTCCAAAGACCACTTAGGAATGAATAGTAATTTATTTACGCCGCATTTCAATAATTAATTTTTTTTTAATTGCATATATAAGGATAAGTCAAGATGAATTTTTATCTTTAATTTTATACCAAACTATAATTTTCACCCAGCACATAAAATACAATGCAATACAATAATAAAAAATGTTATAATTAAACAAAAATTAGTGTAAGTTTACATAACGTTTCGCTGACAATCTTACGCTTTTCGAGTGTAAAACCGCTAACATACATCAGTGAAATTTGCTGCGAAATATGTGTACGGGAATTTTTACAATTGAAAAAGTCTAAGAGTTTCTGTATTATATTTTACAAGGTGTTAATAACCTAAAGAATTTAAATTAAAAATAACACATTAAAAACAGATTTGATCTTGAATTCACATTGATTTTGAACCTTATAAATAGAAAGAACTCGCTTAACATTTTTTTTTACTATTGAGTTTCTTTACTAGGTGATGTAACTGTTAAATAATTAATTAATAAAAATAAAAATAACTAAGTATATATTTAACCGAATAATAATAATAATAATATTGTTCGAAGTTTTAAAAGTGTAAATGTCTTTCAGCTTACCCCTCTCAATTTAGATAGTAAAAAATAACTGAGCTTATCTAAATAAAAATTGTTACATTACGATAAAAATTTTCATCGTGTTAGTACAAAAGTAACTTAATGACATATTTTTGTTGGTTAATGAGATAAGTGAACTAAAATTAGACCTCTATGAACTAAATTAGTGTATAAATAAAACGACAATTATTTAGTATACTGTTATATAACTTAAAAAGTTATTTGTTAGAATAATAATATATTCTTGGTAGAGCTTTTACATTATTTTTAATTATTCGATTGTATTTTTAAGAAAAAGAATAGTGTTAAATATATTAGTATAATAAAAACTTACGTAATATATGGTTTCCAGTAACAAGAAGTTGATCAATCAATTTGTAACATACCTGTAACAAAACAATTATAAATAATTTTAATATGAAACCTATTTATTATTTTTTCATCTTAAAATTTTCGACGCTTTAGCATCAAAAGGTTTTCCGAGGAAATTTTTTATATATATGTTTTATGAGTAAAGAAAATATTTTATCAAAAGATTTTTTCACCCACGTGAATCTCCTAGAACTCGGGGATGTCGTTAGAAGATTAGAACGGCTACACGTTCTAGACCTTAGTGATTCTACAGAATCTTGTGTAAGTTGAGTTGTGAGTGCAGTGCATTATCTCTTCGATTTTTATTTTCAAATTTAGTGCACACACTGCTTGCCACAAAAGTTCTTCGTAATACCAGTGTGTAATTTTTGAGAAGTTTCGCTGAGAACTCTTTTATCATGTGATTGCGTGTGTGATCCAATTTACTTCAAGATAATATAACAGATTATATTTATAATATATATATATATATATATATATATAATATAATATCTGTTATATTTATAATATAAATATAACAGATTTCAAATAAAATATAATAAAAAAAATTATTGAAATAAGATATGTTTCACAGCATTTACCATTACAATAATAGTCTTCTTACTTTGATAGACAAAAAAAGTTAATTTATATTTTCATTCTTTCATAAAATATCTACCCGGTTAATATCAGAACAAAAAAAATAAGTTTTTAAACTACGAGTCCAAAAATATGATAAGGAATAAAGAATTACAAGAGGAATTTTTGAGATTAAAATAAGTAAATTAAGTTAAATTTGCATTCAGAATGGCAAATGCTCGTATTTTAATTATGAATATTCTTTTAAATACTCAGTCAATTCAAACGGGTAACTTATTTTAGAAAAAATCGAATAAATAGTTCAATAAATTTTACCTTAACAATGTAGATAATAATTTATTAAGTAAAAAAAAGATCATTTTACTTATATTTTTTATTTTTTTAAAAATCACCATCGAGTATTTTCGAAAAAATTCGGTATCTTTATAACGGGATTTTTTAATGATAGCTTAATTTAAAGTTTTAATAAATAAATAACATAAAAATTTCCATTTCAGGTTATGTCACAGACCTGTTCTGTTCCGCCAGCATTTCCTTGGTCGTCCTCTTTCTCTTCTTCCCATCGGTAATAATAGGCGTCCTTACATAGCCTGTCATCAGATATTCTTCTTAGATGTTCCACTGTTTTTTTCCTGTATGCGGCAATTCATTTTTGAAAAAATATGTGCAAATCCCTTTAGAATTCATTTCTATCTCTGCCCCGATAATTTATGCCCTTAATTCATCGCAAGAAAAATATCTATGTTATCTCCAAATAGTTTATATTTTTAAATCTCAAAACCCGGTTCTTACAGTCGCGTTAAAGCACTGGTACAACATTTGTCTTCCAAAGTTACGGCTGATTCTGTGTTTATATCTTAAATTCTGCCAAATAGTTCTGTAAACTGCCCTGAAGCTGTTTGTTTGTGTTTTGATATCTTCATCTATATTGTACGAAAGATTGAGAGAATGAAGTATTTAAAGAATTCACTTGTTCGAGAATATCATTATATAAAACAATTTCTGATCTCACGGATACTCGAAAGAGTTACACGTTTGAAGATCTCATTATCTAAAACAACCTTTGATCGCATAGGATCCTCGCGATTAACACTATCCCTTTTCTCATTAAATATTTTTTAAAACTTATACGTAAAATATTTTATTTTTTTAAAACATCTTAGATTTAAAAAATCTACCTTTACAATTTAAATATTCTAATAATGTTTTTTTATCTATCGTAAAAAACCGTTCTGAAGAAACAGAGTTTATGCAAAAGTAAACTATTCAACAGAGATTTAAAAAAAAGAAAAGGCGTAAATGAAATAATTTATTAATTTATTACTTCGAATAAAAATTATTTATATATGTAAAGTATCTATAAAATAATGTAACAATATTACATTTAATTTTGGAATTCTATTCTATGTAAATAAACAAAGTGTTATATAAAAAATTAAAAAAATACAGTTCCGATTTTGAAAAAAATACTAACAGATTGAAAACGGGAAGTTCTAAAGTAATAACATTTTTCTTAATTATTCTATCAGGTTAATATATTTTCAAAAAAAAAAAAACTGTAAAATATGGAAAATGAGAATAACAGTTTTGGAATACCAATTTCATTAATTTTTCTAGCGTAAAATGTGGTTTATTTGGATATTATTTTCTTTTTACAAAGTAAATTGTACTAATTAAACTACAATTTAAAAAAAAAATTATTTTAAATTTAAAATGAAAACAAATTTTATCCGCTGATTTGAATTTAATTTCAAAAGACTCCACTTTGTTGAAGTCAAAAATAAGTATCACTATCGTAGTTTTATTTATAAAATAAACAATAGTAATAATAATAAACAATAGTGTCAAAGAAATGTATTAATAATAAATAAATATCTTAACAGAATATTAATAATATCTTGAATTTATTTGCGATATGACTTCATGTTTTTACATAAAGTTATATTCCTTTTCATATCTAAATTAGATCCATTGTAAAATACAAACTTTTGAATAACCTCCAAGAAGTGAATAATTCAATCTTATTAGATTAGAGTTAAGTTTAAACTTTAATATAAATTTAATCCTTTCAGATTATATTATAAAGTTAGATAAAATGTATGAATTTTATCAAAAAAGATATGAAAGTGTTAATTAAATTCATACAATTTATACATAAACAGAATTACAATTTATTGTTAACTTATATTCTTCTGATTATTTTAGGAGGTTATTGATATTCTGATTATTTTAGTTGGTTTGATGTCGGTTGGTGCGTGTTCCTGTTTACTTTCTAGGTTGGTGTGCTTTGCTTGTTTTCACTGAATTCAAACGAAGAATATATATGTGGGTCGAGTTGAGTTACTCATAGTGTGCGCACGTACCTATTTCGCTCTGCGTTTCAGGACTGTTTTAAGTGGTTTTTTTGATAATTATTTTGGATTCGGACTACTGCGAACTGTTGGTTGAAGCTTTATGGATATGGACACAAATTTTTAGAGTTTTTGGAAACGGATTAACGATTTTATTAAAGATTTTCGGAATATAGCATATTCTGACTTACTGTGTTAAGAAATATTAGGTTTCTGAGATACTGATTGTGATTGTAAGAGCTAAAAATAGTGTTAGTGTTGCAAGAACAGTCCGGAAAGACTTGGGACCGGTGCTGGAGTTGCTACTCACAGGTACTTGTGGGTTATGTAACTTTTAATTTTTTGAGGTTATACTTATAAGCAGTGGTTTGAACGACTTTCTAAGTCCTCATGCAGGCAGCAACTGGTCTTTGACGTCAGTCCTTGTACTAAACAAGGACTTAGAAATATTTTTCGTCTTCGTTGCCTGTACGGAAATTATTCTAAGCCCTAAGGAGTGTGTGATTATAAGGGGAATTTTCTTTTTACCCATGTTTCCTGTCCCCTTTATCCTATCCCAAAACCCCCCCGGATCTACGCGAATCGGGCCCTTTCTTAATTTTTTTTCGATTTTTAGGAGTAGATTTCCCTTAACCCCTTGAAATTTTTTTTATTAGATTTTCGAGGAGTTACATTTTATCTACACCAAAATCCCCCCTGACCCTCAAAACTGGTCGTCTGGGGTGTCACAGATATTGGATTTTGACCCTTGACATTACTGTGGCGTTAGATTTCCCTGAAAGTAGGTGTATCTCTTAAAATAAGTCAATTTTCATGTCGGAATGAGCGATCTCCAGGGAGCGATCTTCAAGAAGAGCTCAAAGACCGCGAAGTGACCTCGGGTGACTCCGTCGACAAGCCTCTTGGACGTTTCGGTGGAGGAAATGGAGACGTATGGACCTGTGAAAGGATCCAGGGAGCCTAATGTTGGCTCTGAGTCCTCAGAAATTGATTTATTGCTGGATGAGATTTGGGCTCTAGCAGATTTGTGCAGGACTAACCCGGGGACCAAAAAATCAATTAAAGACTCAGTGGCTCGCCCTACAGCATCATGCTAAAGATGTTGTGGATTTGGTGAAAGAGCTTACAAGAGGAAAGAGCAATTACGATAAACAAAACCAGACGACTAGAGCAGATCTTGAGATTCTTAGACAAATTTTAAAATTGGGCTCCGAAGAAGAATTAAAAGAGGTCATCGATAAAAGGTGGCAAAGTTTAGTTTTTAAGAAGACCAAGGAGAAAAAGGGCCTCCCTCCGGAAGATGAAGAAAATGCAAAGGTGTACATCCTCAATTTACTGCGGGACAAAAATAAGACCTTTGCAAAACATGTTTGTATGGCCGCCTCGGGCGCAGGGAGACTGATTGTAGCGGGTATCCTTCCGCCTGGAGCTGTGGTTAAGGAGGTTCTGGCCTAGGAGGAGTTAAAGAGGAACACTCAGGCACTGGAGACAGCTATGTACTTCTGGTTTGTAGGAGAGGGTAAGGAGGCAGTAGACCATATCCTGACAGGGCTCAGGATGATTGATGAAGTTGAGCCTTTGCCGTTGGTTATTTCAACCACCAGCGGTAAACTGGGATCCACAGCCAGGAAAACCTTGGAATTTTGGGCCAGAAGACAGGGGGCTGAGATTACATTGTATCTTGCGGATGAAGAGAAGAGGAGAGATAAACCTGTACCCCCGCAGACAACAGTTGTCATCAAGAAGGAAGGAGTTTCCTATGTTGATCTCCTGAAAAGAGTTAAACAAATGGTGGATAGCTGCATGGCCAATGAGATAATGTCTGTAAAGAAGGGTTGAGGCGAGGAACTGTGTCAAATTAAAGGGGAAGGAAGCCTCAGAAGCTTTAGGGGAATTTAGGAAGCCTCAATTAAACTTGAAGGACAAATTAGCCACCTTATTCAAAGAAGTAACCATGTCTGAGAAAGGGCTGGAGTCAAGAATGACCATGGTCCACTTAAAGGACCTCGTCATAGATACCACCAGTGAGGAAATTGTGCAGGCAGTGAGGCAATCCTTGCAGAAGGATGATGTTGAAATAAGAGTCTCCTCTATACGGCCGGCTTTTGAACGTTGTAAGAACGCGGCTATCATCTTACCTAACAGGGAAGCTGGTTTGCTCTCGGCATCGGGAAGAGTGGTGATAGGATGGCACTCTGCAAACTCTGGTCTCTTGATTCGAACAGAGTTTATGCGTTGTAACTGAGTCTTTTTCATTGCTATTTTTAACTGGTGATCGAGTGTGTACCTTCCCCAGTTTTTGAATTTTTGCTGATTGAGTACTGCTGCTACGGTTTTACGCCATCTCCCTTTCACGGAGGTTCAGAGTTTCAGGGCGTACGATTTGTTCGAGCACCTGCCTTATCGCGGCGAAAGACTGGCAACGACTTCTGGTGGTAAGACCGTGTAACAAGCATACAAAAAAAGAAATTAAAGCTAACGTCTTAAGCTTTTAAACGTTTTTAATGCAGTTTACTGAAAAAAACATTCGTTTCCCCTGTGCGCTTGATCAAACATTAACAAAAGCTCATTTCTCAGTTATTTTTTTTTTAATCTGATGATTTTTGAAATCTGACGTATACTGTCAAAAAATAGAGTATTCAAGCTTTAATCTTTTTTTTATTCGTCTCTCTAAGACTCTTGGTTGCAAAGTTAAAGTAGTCTGAATACAATATTTTTTTATCATAAAACATAGATGTTCCTTTAATTTTTTGTACTAGTGTGGTAGGAATTTAATTTTAGTTTTAAATATCAGGAAAATGTAATTTTTGCCTTTTTTTTAATCAGCCATTCCCTTGCTATCTTTCTAGACCGCCTGAACGCCTCCAATTTTCTGTGGGCCTTCTACTGCCCCCCTCTAGGTCTCCAGTGCCCACAAGGGAGCGTTATCGCCCACTTTGAAAACGAATGTTCTAAAGCATACTGCACAGCGACTTTCCGAACGAACTATATTTGAATAACAAAAGTAAAACTTGTAATGGAGAATGTACAATGAGTAAGTCAATCAAAATACATAAATGATCTCATTTTATCAATAATACTAGATGAGGGTTATAGCTCCTTCCCTCTGTAAAAATATTTATGAAGTATTATTAAGTTGTTATTATTCCTGTTTATAATTTTTTTTTCTTGTAAAGTAGGATATACTAAAAGACTAAGAACTAATATATTATCTAATAAAGAATTTAAGAAAACATTAGGGTAACGATAATTAGATGGACTGGTAAGCCTAAAGGATGACTTAAGACAGAGCATCACAAAGTATAATGGGAGATATGAAGGAAAGGAACTAGTGGAAGACCAGCAAAGAGATCAAAGTATAACCTAAAAGGTGATTAAAAAGAACGAGTAAATAATTTAAAAGAATGGAATGAATAATAAAACGATGGTAGCAGAGGTAATTATGACAAAAAAAGTCTAGTACGAGAAAAATCTTTCGTGTATTGTACTATTGATAAAAAAGAAGAAAACGATTCTTACATTAATCTTTCCATAAAATTGGAAACAAGAAAACTATTATCAAGGACTAAGATCAGCTATCAATCTTCCGTCAGGTCAACACAAATCCTCAATTTTAATTAATTTTTTTATCAGTTTAAAAAATTCATTCAAATCTCTTAAATCTTTTAAGCCAAAATATTATGTACATTTTTAATGAAAATGAAATCGTATAAATCTACATATTAATGAGGAGCCTATAAAAGCACTTTTATTAAAACAAAACAATCAGACTGGTGTATTATAATTTAAAATTTATATCTCCAGTAAAAAAAAAAGATATAGATTTGTCCAGAGTATTAAAATACGTAGTTAAAATTTTACTTTTAAAGGTTTTTAACAATAAAATTCCATTTCCAATGTTTTATATTTTATAAACGGTACTTTATATTTCATAAATTGTTTGTTTAGTTATTATGCTCTGAAAACTGCAGTAAAATGTTATTGTTATTTTACATACTGAAAGACCAATTGTTAAAAAGTTCAATATATATATATATATATATATATATATATATATATATATATATATATATATATATATATATATATATATATATATATATATAATATAATAAATACATACGAGAAGTTGACTCGTATAAAATCAGTTGTAACTTTTGTCCAAAACAACAGGAATGTTTTAACAAAAACTTAACGTTTTTATTAAAATAAAGTGGTAGGAGAAGATTGACTGCGACATACTTCCCCATAAAGTCTACTTAGTGTACATCAATTTTTTCTTACATTCGAAAATTAAAAAATGTAATTACGTCTATTTTGTATTATTATTAATAATAATATTGTTCCACTTTAACACGTTCTATAGAGATGATAGAATTTCTACATTTCTGTAATAAACATAAATATTAAACAACTTCGATAAGAAAGATTTAAGAATAAAGCAGTACAGTTAAAATATAAAAAAAAAAATTGAAATGATTGTTTTTATGAAGATTTAAATGGTAAAATTATGATGGCAGCTGAATTATTTAATCAATCGAATTGAAATTTATAAAAAATCATTACTAAATCTGTCATCTTCTTTTTTTCTTTTTTTTTTTTAATTTTTCTTTAAGAGTACGTAAAACAAAAATATAATCAAATAGCGGTTTGGTTTTTTAAGTAAATTTAATCAAATTGAACTAATAAACATAAAGGTAGAGTCTATTACTGTTTAAAATGAAGTAAATTAAATGTACATTTGTTCAGCTATAAGGTAGGAACGTGCAAATGATGTATACTTAAAAAAAAATATTCAGTAAAACAACTGTTAAACTTAATGTTTTAATTCAAGAAAAAACAGTTAAAAGTAGTGGACATCTGAATTCCATTTTGATATATACATTATTAAGAAAATCAGTTTTAGCCAATCTAAAATGGCGATAGAATTGAGGAGCCAAAGATTATGAAACTTTATTTTCATACAATCTATTATTGCTTAAAAGAATTCACTAGAATCGTTTTTCTAAAAAAACCTAGGTAAAATTGATTTAAAAGGAGAAAACTGTTTTCCTCCTTCTTCTGCTTCTTTTGTCCTCCTCATCCTTCTTCTTTATCTTATTATTATTATTAAGTCTAATTTATTTTTGTAAATAATTTCATGCAGGTCCTTTAGTAAATATCATTTCCTGGAGGATTTTTTAAGTTATTCATAATTTTTTATTTTCCTGGCATCGTTGCTCTAAGATCTGTTCTGCAAGAAGGAAAATATAGTAATCGGTCAAAAAATGGAGTATGGGATTTTTGCATTTCTCAACGTAGTATGACCCAGGGACTATCAAGCAAAATTATGTGGTAGTAATGTTCGTACGTCTATTGGAATGTTTGAAGCTAAATAACCTTTGACTGAATAAACCGATTTTGATGAAATCTGGCACAGAGACTCGTGTGTATGTGACAGTTAGTAAAGTTTTAGAAACAATTTTCCCAAAATTATGCAAACATAACCCCGCTTTATATTAAGCTCGTCCATATCTTGTCATTTAAAAAACGATTTTGCGCCAAATTCTCCCCTTGACGAGGAATTAAAAAAAACTATCTTTTAATTTACTGAATATTTCTTAACCGAATACTTTTACGTCTTTCTAAGCATAGTACAAGTGGCTAAAATAAAAATACTTTTGGAACAATAATGGGGGTGGATAAGCCGATCAAAGTTTAAAAATATTGATTTTTTGAAGTTTCTTTAAACATTATTCATGTATCATTAATTATTTTTCCACTATATAAGAATAAATAACCAATGCCACAAAAGTATTACAATTATGCTGTCAAATTTTTTACATTCATTTTTGAATAACTTTTTAATTTTTGTGGTATCCCTTTACAATCCCGCTATATTTAACTCTTTTGTCTTTATATGGTGCTGATAAAAAAAACTGTTTTTATGAAATATAGCTACTTCTGACTGGTTCTGCTCAACATTTTATTCTTTTTAGGCCAGGTTTGCTTTTTTAATTCCGATAATGAAACCTTCCTGGTTTATTCATAAAAAGTGGTATGTGCATATTTATATAAAAAGACAAAGAAGAAATCAAAAGAAGGGGTGAGAAAGTATTGTAAAAAAGAGAAAGAGATTTTAATTTAATATTTCGTTTTGGTGGAAAAATATTCATTCACAATTTTTTTCAAATCGATTATTTTCATTTTCTCTCACCATTGTACACAATATCCTCTTACATAAACGGATGCACGTAGGAGCAGTTTTAAGAAAGGATGATATTGATATAGATTTAGGGATTCTAACAAGAGTAGGCCACGTAAATCGCTCAGAAAACTGAAATAAAATATTTTATTACAATTCTTTCATTTTCTTTAAAAAGAAATAAAAGAAAAAAGTACTTGAAGAAACTAAATAAAGAAATTTCTAATGTTATATTTTTGTTATATGTCGGCATAAGGGATAGATTATATGAAATGAAGGAATTCAAGAGAAAGGAAAAAATAATTAAATTTTAGAATGAAACTTGTCGCTGCAAAAACGAAGTAAATTTATTGAGTAGGTGGTAACAAAAGTAAGAATAGAAAAAATATATATGAAAAGAACAACTTGAACTGACGTAAATGTTTTATTGTAATATATTACAACAGAGAATTTATAAGAGGTTTTACCGAAAAATGTAGTAGTTTAATATAAATTTTGGAACATAAAATGAAACCAAGGGATCGGGATTTATAAAAATAGATAATAAAAGAAAGAACGATGGATGATTATGAAAGGTTTAAAAAACGGTTTACATTTTTTATTTTGTTTTCTTCTTAATTTTTTTGGGGGAGGGAAAAGTAAAGCTTTAACTTCAAGTAAGAATTAGCAAAAGTCAGAAAGCATTGCTATAAGATCCCAAGAAAAATAGTCTAGATATCCATTTTGAACTTTTTCTGTGGCAAAAGTTTAAAGACTGAAACGTAACTGTTAGCCAAAAGATCATAATATAAATTTTAATAATTCAGCGAAAAATTATGTCAACTTACAAGTTTATTTTCCCAAATTTTTTTCTTAAAAATTTAAAGTACTACGTACGTACCATTAAGTACGTTATAGATTAATAATTTTTCCCGATTATATATAAAAAACCAGATAAAAGTTTTTAAAATGAAACATAACGAATAATATTTTAATTAACTCGACTGTTTCGTTAAAAATCAGTTGCAGTTCAAACAATTAATAATTTGCACAAAATATATTCGAATAGATGAAAACAGATTAACCAAGGAAATCTTTGACCGAAGAAACAACATAAAAACAACTACCAAGTGGTTCAAACAGGTCAAATAAGATCTATAAGAAGCAAAAATAGAAACACACGACGTTCAGAAAAAATCTCAAAACATGTGAAAGATTTCAGAAGGAAAGAGCAAGAACAAAATGGACTTAGCAAAGTCGAGAAGAACACGCAACATCAAAAAGTACGCGTACGAAGTACAAAAAAAAAAAGAGATGACAATAAATGTAACTATTTATTGTGGTCCTACAGAGACCAATGTCGATTAAAAAAAAAACCATGTGTTCTTTGCTTCATATAAGAGACATGTATAAATGTGTGTTTGAGTGTGTACGCGCGCGCGCGTATTTGAATTTCGTTTTTTATTAAAAAAAAATAATATTATTTGTAAGTATTGTTTTTTTTATTTGTATGTTCTTTTATAAAATTGTTAATGTAAATTTAACAATGACAAGTAGAACTAGTATCTAATAATACATTTTTTATTATTTTAAACTGTACTTAAGCTTTTTTAAAAGTATTTTAATCAGATAAAGAATAAAAAATTTAATGTAATGAGGTGGTAACCTGCTTAAAAAATTAATTTAAATTTCTTTTAAAGTATACTTTTTTACAAGAGAAATACAAACGATGAATTTTTGCAAGTGATGAAAGTTTTACATGTTATAACGTTTAGATAACCAATTCAAACTATTTTTTATCATTAGTAAACTTTATATAATAAATGCTCAACAACATTATCACATAATATCATGAAATAGTACTAAGTGCGCACTGCAGTATTTTGTATAATGTTTTCTATTATCTCATTGTATGGAGTTCTATTGAATGAAACAACCTCTTGCATAGAAACACGTTTTAACTAGTAGCCTAAGTTTATAGTGTTTACCACTGTATTACAGCAAAGGTTGATATAAATATAATAATAATCACACATATTCTCTAACCTACTATAACTCGTCGGTAATAAATTAAATAAGAGACTAATTAAGTGGTTAGTTATTTAATAGTTAGTTGTTCGTTTTTATTAAATAGTAAATAAAAATAAAATATATTAATTGACAAAACAATAAATTCACATAGAACGTAAAATTTAACAAAAAATAAATAAAACTCGATGGTGAAAAAACTCCATATATGGGTGATTTTATTAAATTAGGCATAAAATGTATACTGAAATAAGTAAATTATTTTAATTTGAAAGAAGAGGAAAAAAAATCCTGCATGATTTTTTATGACGAATTCTCTAGCTCCGAAAAACTATTAAGAAATAATTCATTAATGTTATAATTTTTTTAATTTATTTAATTTTGTTAAAAACACTTCTTTACAAGTGTTTCATATTGTTTAGTAATTAACTCATATTTATTATTGTTACTTCATTATTTTTTACTTTCTCGACTATATATAAGGGAAAGTATGGTTGTCAATAAAAAAAGAATCACCTATCGGGTTTTTGACAAATCTTGTTGTTTCACAAACTAAGAAATACATTAAGATAAAAAAACAAGACTTTTCCGGATGGATTTATTTATGTACGAGTATATTGAGCTGACTAGACAAAGATTTCAAATTGGAGAACCGATTTTGTTCAAACTTATTCAGTAGATTTATACGTAAAGGGCATTTAGTGTTAAAATTTTGAGAAAATTTTCCTAAAGAGTGAGGAAAATTTCAGAACTTAACTTTTACTTTTTTTATGTAAATAGAATTACAATAAGCACTTGAAAGGTTTCCAACGAAGCCCCTCAATAAAACATACGTACATAAAGCAAAAGTTCATATATTAAAATGCACTAGCACCGATCCAGTCCATATAAAGTATAAAAATCCATAAAATATTAAAGAAAAACAAAGTAAAAATCAATAAAATTACTAAACAAAAGAAAAAGATAAATAAAACAGTAACTTAATTAGCTTATGAAAGGAGAAGAAAAGAAATTAAGCTTTCCATCAAGGCACTGAGAAGGTGCTCATTATTTAAAGGATGTCGTCTCAGCTCAAGACTCCACTAGACGCCCCCAGATCCAGCACGAGAAGGCGTTTCAGACGCCGAACATCCTCACCGTTGTCTACGAGATTCACTGCTAGAAAGGGTTTACACGATTACCTATCAGCTGTCTGTAATTTGAACCGAACAGTTTGATTTCCTTGCGAACATAAAGCGGTTCCAGATAGTCATGAATTTCTTCGTTCCGTGCAAACCACGGCAACTCTGCAGTGGTTCTTGACAATCTACTCTAGAAACGTTGTTTATAACCTCTACGTTGCTCTTGATATTTATATTCCGTAGCTGTACAACGTATACGTTTAAATCGGTTTCAGAATGACTGTGTATTAAATGTTTGTTGGAAAACAACAAATATGAACTCCTGCTTATAAATAAAAAAGCTCCTTATATTTAATGTTTACCTGTTTTCTTTTTTCCTCACGTCGTTATTCCTTGTAAAGCGACGATTAACATGGAGCCCGAAGTGCCGTACACAGTCCGAATGAGGGTGGAAAACACCGTTTATATGGATCTGAGGACAGTCACCCCTTCTCATCGCAAACGTAACATGACTCGAGTTACTTTTATGATTTACTTTTATTCTCCAAAAGTCAAAATTTATAAAGAAAATATTTAAAATATTTTATATTTTTTTACTCCATTTTTTGTTCAGTTTTATTAACTTCTTACTTAAGATCTCAATTCAATGACTTGACTGAACATCTTTTTTGTTAATACTTTTATAAAAAATAAAAAATATATATATACATATAATATTTTTCCTTTTCAGAAGGATACAGTTAATTTTGTACATCATAACATAATTTTAATCTTTAAAAATTGTGAGTTGCTTCGAATCAATTTTGAATTTCTTCATATAATTGAAAACTATTTTGAAATATTTTTGTTATTATTATTTGCTACTCTAACTCTATAAATATTAATCATAATAATAATAATAACTTAAAAATTCTTAAAAAGATATACTGAAATATGTTCATTATACACACACTATATGTACCATTCTTTATTGTGAATGGAGATGGATATAAACCTAGCGAAATTTAAGAGGCACTGATCATAATTGTTTTCTCCGCAAAATAATTATGTTAAATATTTTTTTAAAACAACTGGTGTTAATAGAGTGAAGTTACCTCTTGTGCAGTTGAATACCACATCTATACCGGTAGGCCTGATATGCAGATATGCATCTGCATATTTTTCTCAGAAAAAAAGGCAACGGGAAACTACATCGCTCCCCCAATTGCTTTAGTAAGCTAAATATGAGACACAAGTTATTATTGGAAATTTTCTTCGCTACTTTCAGGAATAACTGGTGTTTCATACCAAATCATCGAAAACCATTTGGCACTTGTCACATACATAAATTATTATTAGAACGTGCCAACAAAAAAGTAAAATTTTTTTCTCGAAAATACAAGTAATTATTGTTTTAAATCTATTGGCTTAAATACATTTTTGAAATTCTGTAATTATTATGAAATAACATAATTTTTTCTTATAAAGGAAAATGTATAACTCTTGAAAATCTTTGGTTTGTTCAAAATAACAAACTTCTAAATATACTTACTGTAAATCAAAACCATGATTTCACATCGTTTAATTAAAAATACTATATGGAATATACATTTTAAATTTAAGGTAATTTGAAATTTTGTTTAAAATTAACAAAGGTAAAATATAAATCACATACTAAAAGTATCTTGAAAATGAGTTCAGCGGTTTTTCAAAATTCTTTCTTTTTTTAAAATTGTTAAAAGATTATGACTTAGTTTTAATCGTGGAAACACATATCCTTTATTTTTAATAAAAGGTACAAGTGGATTCATAACTAAGCAGTGCTATTTAATTCCTTTGTTTTGTTTATTTTCCCGACAAATCAAATAACGTTCTACATAAAAAATATAAATAAAAAATGTTCTCTATTAAAAGGTTTGATGAACTGTCTACATTTTTTTCAGATCATTTTGTGTATGAAATTTGTTATTCAAAATCAATTTCTCTGAGAGTCTTCTTTTTAGCTTTTATATATACATATATAAAAAGTTTTAGATTATTTTGATGTAACTTCCCGCATCAATATAATGCAACGTAATATTTTGTGTATAACAGCATACAATTTTATTTTATTTTATTTACTTTACACACTTTCGATATAAGATAAATTTACATTTTATCGATAAAAAGTAAAATAGACCTTCAGGAAATCATTTATAAATGTCAAACATAAAATCTAATTCATTCCACAAAATTATTATAAAAAATGTACTTAAATAGAATCCTTTGATTTCTCTTTTCTGAAAGTTAAAAATGGAAAAGAAATTGATTAATCATTATTTTTTACGATGAGTATAATAAATAAAAGAAAATCTCTTGAGAATTATTTTAGCTTTTTGAAAAATGATTTGTATCTTTCTTAAGATTTTTATCAGAAAAAAACCATTTTCTCTAAATATAAAATAAATACTGTAATTAATTTTGAACACGCTATTGGTAGTTATACTAAGCAAAATATCGAAGGTTCTGGATCCCATGCAATTCGTTATAAAAGTTTAAAAAAAACGAGATTCCCTCTAATCAAAAAATAAATAAATATTCAAATTACCTCGCTTTCAAATATAATCATAATAATGTTTGAAAAGCTATTTTGAATATGCATATGTTAAGTACTTGAGAAAAATGATCCATGCCTACAATTATTTCTTGAAAACTCTAACGACTTTCTTAAATAAAAAATAAATAAAACATGATTTTAGTTTTGATTAAATAAATAAATATTTTATTCTAATCTCTACGTAAATAATACATTATACAGATCAGGCTAAGAATGGAAAGATATGCTGCGTTATTGATAAAAAGAAATAATTCTTCTTGAATTTTCTTGAACGGATCAAGGGAAACCACGGTAAAACTTTGATCAGAACGGTATAAAAACATACATAATAATTAATTATAAAATAAAAAAATCGTTAACATGTGGTGTTCTGTCTGGCAGTTGGCTCCTTTAAGGCCACCGCAGTCTCCGTCATTACCTATCCAAAGCCTTCTCCTTCGTCCCCTTGCAGTTTTCAGTCTTTATCTCATCTATTAACTTCATCCTTCTTCTTCCTCACACCTTTTTCTCTTTACTAAATTCTCCAACGCAATTTTCAAGGGTGCACTTCTTCTAACCGTATTTTCTGATAATTTCCTATTTATTTGTTACTTCCCGCATAAATACTACTTCTTCATTACCTCCTTATTCCTCACTTTATCCGTCTGCCTTACATTCTCCATTCTTCTCCATAACCGCATCTTGAAAGCCTCAGTCCATTTCCTCTCTCTCTTTCTCATCGTCCACGTTTCGCTTCTTTACAACAGGACGTTCCAAATATAGAATTCGGTAAACCTCTTACTTAATTCTAAGTCCAGACTTTTACGGCTCGGTAATTTCCCCTTCTTATTGAAGGATTTCTTTGTTACTGTTATCCTTCGTTTTATATCCATTTCGCTCTTTCAGTCCTCTGTCAACACAGTCCCCAATATTTGTAACTTTCTACTTTTTTTATTCGTCCTTTACTTGTCCTTACCGCTAAATATTATTTGTTGTCTACTTTTATTAAAAAAAATTACAAACGGTTAATAAACATAATAATTTTAAAAAAATATACAAATGGAATTATAGAAAATTAAATACTTGAAGATACTGGATAATTAAAATCGAAATAAATACAAAATTAATAAATATTTTACAAGATGTTAATAACAGTTATTTGCGCCTCTGTTACTTTAATTATCAAATGGATATAAATAATTCGGAATTTTTATTACTTTTTAATTAGAAGAATTGTTAAAAAAACTCATCGCCAGAGTAAGGTTAATATTATCTCTATAAAAGGTAATATTTTAGTTTTATTTTAAATAAATTCGCATGAAGGTTTTTAAATAAATAGGAGTTTATTAAAATTTAAAGCGGAAGCATAGTACGTCCTTTTCTTTGACGTCGAATACACTGTGCTGAGTTATACGAATATAATTTTTTTTTGTTTGATAGAGGAGGATATTTTTATATCTATAGAAATAATTCTTTTAGCAGAGGAACCGCACCTATAAATATAAACGCATGGATATGTTAGAATTAATTTCTAAATATCGATTTACATGATTCGTATTTATGATCTTAAGCAATAATCCATTTTCATACTTTGTGCAGGAACCCCAAGAGATGATATAATATTTTTTACAGGTATAAACGTAGGCATAATAAATATTTAATAATGACTACAAGCTAAGCGTTTTATTAAGACGTAAAGGATAAAAGTAAGATTCTATTTACAGAATTACAGAATTTTAAAAGGTATTTAAAGAAGCTGATTTACAATTATTTTTCAAGTCTTTTTTTGTATAATTTCTTACTCTATATTATGAATTAAAAAGGATGAATACTATTTTTTTAAATTCGTTTTATTTATAATTTTTTTTTAATTTGTAACATTTTTTAGTTAAGCCATTTATTTGGTTGAAAAATGAGGAGGTTCTCAATTCAACTCTTTTAATATAAGTTAAAAGTCATAATTTTACAAACTGCACCGATTTCAACATATTTTTAACATTTCCATTTAATTCTGAAAGCTAAAAATTAGTCTGAGGATTAGAAAATTATGAAATAATATTATTTAAAAATTTAATTTCTAATTAAAAAAAATTTATGCGCACAGTTCTGCGCAAGAGATCGACTTTCGTTATTTTACTTTGTTTCTTTTTGAACTCATTGTATTCTAAAATTTTATGCAAATGAAACCTTTAACCCAAAAAAAATAATTAAAAAAATAAGAGTAATTGTTAACAGCAGACACCGCAGATCAAGAAATGTCAACGTTCCAACTTGCAGCATCATAAGGACCTTTTAACTTATCCGGTTCAAAATTTTTAGCCGGTTAATATTAAATCGAGCGTACTGAAGAACAACTGAACTGATCTTCATAAAATTTTCACATGCAAGACTTCAGGTATAATACTACAGCATATATAAATTTCAATGAAATCGATCCGGTAGTTTTGGAAATTTGCGAGCCAAAATTTTATACATAGGTTACCTATACAGCAACTTGTTCTGATTAATTCATCAACGTCCAGGAAGATCTAATCATGATAAATTTGTATATGCATTGTTCTTACGGTGCAAATGCAAACTAGGAAAGGATTTAAAACCGAAGGGAGATAAAACTTTTTTTTTGATTATTTATTTATGTAGGTAACATATTTATTTATCAATGTAAGTAACAAATTTTCCAAAGTTTTTTTAAACTGCTCCTGAAGAAAATCGAAATTTGTTTTTTTGCGATACACCCTCGTAAATGAATTTAAAAAAAAATTAATATGATAAATTCCCTCATATAGAAATATTTGAGACAAATTTGAAGAAAATCGGTTCGGTCAATTCTGAGATATAAGACCAAAAGCAGTGCGACACACATATGTACACACGTATATATGTTTTTTTGGTTTAAATGAACTAGCTGGATCCTAAAACGAAAAGATTTGCAAAAAAACCCGATACCCCATTTTTGACATGATCACCAAACTTTGTCTTTAGTACGGCTATATTCACCGCGAAAGTAGAAGTAAAATTTGAGTTTTTCTATTTTGACAAATAAAGGATGACAAACATTTTTAATTTTGCATAGGGTTATAAGTAAACTGTTATAAATTTTTCTCTCCCGATTTTTACTACACATTTTATAAAAGTACATAATTATATTACAAATAACAGGTTATCTAACTAATAAACTACTGACCAAAAATATCACAAAAATTTGTTGGTTTCATATCGTGACAATATATGAAGAGTAAAAGAAAAAAAAACCAGGGAGAGAACAAGAAACAGGCTAATAAGCGATGTCAATAAAATTTCTTAACTACTACTCGACCAGAATTTTGGCTCAGGAAACATATATAGATGTATCTTGTTAAAAAGTTAATACTAACATTTTAGGTATGGCTAACACGTGTTGCCGAGCTGTAGAAAGAGAAGGAAGTAGTGCTAGGCAACAAGAGAACGCTTCCTCCAAGCAATAATTTATAATTTATAGCTCACAAGGCTTGGCAACATCTATATAGACCATCGTTAACTACACCCCCTTCTAATAAAAAGTGTGTGTGTGTGTGTGTTTGTGTGTGAGCGCGCCCTTATGACTTATTTTTACCACAATCATGCCGAAATTAAAGTTATGCCAAATTAAAATTATACAATGTGTAAGTATACAGTTACGAAATATAGTCAGCTCCTTTCCATTTCTTTTGTGTAGTAAATGTATAAAAAGTTATCTCGGTACAAAAATCGGTTCGGTTAAATGAATTCATTTTTCTCAGCTGTCTAATGTTTTTTAATGAGATTATTTCAATTTTTTATTTCTACACGGGCTCGTATAGAATAAAGATAAAGAAAAACAAGCGTATAAGTTTTTTGATATTTCTCTTCTTTATAAAAGCAGTAAAAAAAAATAAGTAAGGGAAAATTTTTCTCGGAGTATTGACAAAAGGATGTGTAATGAAATATGTAAAGATTTGCTGATAAAATTTTAATTTTGAATGAAACTTACAATGAGTTTAAAGGCATAATAAATGATATGGATTCATGACCGGTGGAGAAATTTCTTTTTAAAGTAAACAAGAGTAAAACAATGAAATTTTATTAAAATGGGACGAATAACGATACTAAGAGCGTAAAATGCAACTTAATAAGGTAATAAAATTACGTAGGTTGGCCTATATAAGCGGCTTCAAAAATGTTACACTTGAGTTACCAGTAAGAAGAGTTTTAAATAGAAAAAACTATTTACGGCTTAATCCACCTAATTTTCATAATTTTCCTGTAATACTTCATCCATCAAAGTCCTTCGTTATTTGATTTTTTTAAATTTATTTTGTTCATGTTTCACAACACGTTATGCATATTTTATTTCAATAATTTATTAGCTATTCCTAAATCTATCAGTGAGATTAACTTACAATAATGAAAACAATTTTTACGGAATGAGACGAAATGAGGAGTTTTAAAACAAAAAAAAAAAAATGATCGGTAGACGATATAAACCAGGATTTTATTAGTGTTTACGTAGAATTTTATCGTGTTATCTTTCACATAAATATTCCAGAAATCTCTGGATATCGTGGGTAACTTTTGTAAATCGGATTTCGTAGAAAAGTACATCCCTTATTTCTGTAGTGAAAGTGCCTGTAATTAGTTACATTTCTAAATCATCATGCCAGGACCGGTTATTAATCATAACCAAACAATAAAATAATATTTAGGAACTAATACAAAAAAAAAAAATAGCTGGTTGGCTAAGACTTGAACTATTCACTTTCCGGATGGGAAGTAAAGCGCTATATCTATCAGATAATGGTAGAATTGAAAGCTGTTTTTAACTGCGATAAACGAGATAAATAAGTTATATTATATAATAAAAAAATTGTGCTGAAAACCTATTTCCAGTCCGTCTGGGCGCTCTACTGGACGGATAAGGTTGATTTTTTTTTTTATTCTGCTCGAAGATATGTCACCAAGCGTCATCGGACCCAAATACTAGTCTCCTCTGAGAATTTCTCAAAAAATCCTCATTTATTACTTAACTGAGGAAATTTTTGAGGTTATCAGTCACAGGAAAATCATTTTAAATGTCTGTCGATGCTTGATATTATATCTCCGGGCTATTCCAAGCAGAATAAAAAAACGTGAGCCCGATCCGTCCAGTAGAACGTCTTGACGGAAATAGGTTTTGAGCACGCATTTCACCTGTGGTGGGAAAGAAAAAAGAAAAACAAGGGGGTTGGGTGTGAGACATGTTGTAAATGAAATAGGCTTTAAGCCGATTTTTTTAAATACGTAACATTACTTTGTAATAACAACGCTGCACAGCAGCAAGGGGCCACTAGTAAGAAAATTAAATTAACCACAGCTCTGTCTTATTTTAGTAAAAACTTTCCCGTACACGATCTATTTCAGATAAAAGTAATGGAATCACTAAAGTGACATTTTTCATTTATCATTTTTCTCACAGTTTTTATCTCGATTATAAGTTATAGTATTTTAAAATAAAAAAAGAAAGTAATCTTTTTAAAACGTAAGTGTTTTTTTTATAGATCTATTTTAACTAATGAAACTTTTTACCGACTGAAAGGATTAATCATTCCATTCATTTTTCAGTTTTATCAATTATTTTACGCAATATTGAACACTAATATTTTAGATTATTTAAAAGTTAACTAATTATTTTTTTTTGTAAACGTGTTCGACCGAGTAATTGGTACTGTGGATTGTTCGCTTCTAAATAAACTGTTCTCAAGTTTAATTCCTGGTAAGAACTGGGACCTATTTACCTGTATAATTTTTTATTCTTTTTATTCGTCATTTAATCCACCTCATCTTTTTTTTTTGTTAGTTAAATTTTTATTTTATAAAATAGAATTAAAAAAGCTTTTCCAATTTTCCTATTAGGCGATTTTGGTTTTTTTCAGTAGGCAAGGATCGCAAATCAATTCAGTATCTTATATATGTTTTAGATATTTCCAGGATGGAACGAAATAATAATTAGTTTACACAAAATCTGTTCGATTTTTTTTTTAATATATGGTCCTTCGTCACAATTTTTAAAAATTAATGAAAAAATCAGCAGTAGGATCGTCATAAAAAAAGGGTGTGTGGCCCTGACATTTAAATAAAATATAAAATTAAAATTAACATTAAAACGATTAAAATAATTAAATAAATTAATAGACAGCACCAAAAAAACAGAAACCCTATGCTCAGGTGTAACGGGCAATCACAAAGGGAATTCGCAGTCAAATATAATACAAATTTTTATTTCGCCGACGGTTTACTACAAAGAGGTTAGTAATCAGCTGACATTATGGTAAGCATCTATTGATCATCTTTAACCTTTTCAAAATCATCAGTAATATCATTTATTAATTCGTATCTCTTTCTGTAGTTTTCATACATTGAACACTCATCAGACAGATGCTTTACAGCGAGCGGTTTGTCATATACACCTATTGCCGCTACACAACGGTCTTTCTTCGCCGGTAAGCATATATGAATCTGTTGTCGTGCGCGACCGATTTTCAGTCTTGTCAACGCCACTTGTCACTGCGAGTTAGTTTTGTATCTCTCTTTTATTTATATGAAGTAATTTTTATTCCGTTTAATTTGGCGTCCAAATCGTCTTCGTTCTTTATACAAAGTGTTTCTGATAAAAAGTACCAAGTACTTCAACTACCGAAGGGTTAAGCCATAAAGTTACCGTTATCGTTACCTATATAAAATAAAATTATCCTTTTCATTGAAATTTAAAATTTAAATAAAATAAAATTCAAGATTTTTAATCGACTAATTTGATAAAAGTCCAAAAAGTTCACTAAAATAATTGTTTCTTCGTAAATAAAAGAGTACATCAATCTGCTTTAATAATATTTCTCGCGCAAAGAAAAATGATATGCATAATACACTAACATATGAAAACAAATGATAAATAAAAAGCCATAAAAAGTTAATGGAATGCTTTGATGCATATTATTCTCACAGTTGGCGATAATGTATTAATGAATTATAAAGGAAGGGTGCAGGTCGACCGGTGTTTTATTTTTCATATACAAAAAACTCATATTCAATCTTCATTATTTTTAAAACACACACGGCATTTTCTGTAATATCCTTTGATGTTTACATTTAAACATTAACAATTCTATTATGAAATTTTAAAAACTTTATTGTTTTAACCTTTTCTTTTTACTTTTGTCTTGGTATTTTTGTTTTCTTTATATTCAATAAGAATTATGAAATATAAAACAGATAAATTAGAAGCACTATATGTGTTAAATAATATAAAACAAAAATAGGTAAACGTTATTATAATTAATAATAAAAGCATTACAGCAACTCGGCCAACAAGTACCCATGTTGTATTCTATATCGATTTAAAATTATTGTACAACTAATGATTTTTAAAATTTAAATTATATATAACCATATTAACTGGATTTAACAATAATTACAATTATTTACCTAGGTTTAAATAAAACCGGTAGTGATAATTTCTCTTGGACAAAGGATACAAACATGAAAGCTATTTGATCATAGTATAGTTTGATATAAACCAACAATATCAATTATTATACACATTATTTTACGGAGTTTAATAATGTGTACCAAAAGAATAAAATGACTAGGTAGTTTCTTTTTCAGTCAAAAGCATAGAAAGTAGGATCGATTGACGTATTATCGGGATAAAAGGGTTATAATCAATTTATTACACAAAATACGAGGTCTGTAAATAAAGTAATGAGACTAGATTGGTAGCCAAAGTGGCGAGATTGTAAGGTTACTAGTAAAAATACGGTTGATTTATATTAGGTATTAATATTTTTAGTCTATTTTTGCCACGTGAGACGTAAACAAACTTTTCGTGAAACGAGTTTTTGTTGTTCGTTGCAATGATGAGTGATACTAATTATGAGCAACGTTGTGCAATCAATTTTTGTGTTAAACTCTGTGAGAATGCTACTGAACCTTTCTCAAAATTTAAAAGGGCGTATGGAGATGACACTCCGTCACGAGCCCAAGTTTTTAGGTTGTTTAAAGCATTTTCAGATGACCGGGAATCACTTACGGACGATCCACTCTCCGTAAGTGACGTCAGTGTTGAGCGAATGAGAGACTTTTGGAGTTTTTATCTACAGGACAGACTGTAAATTAATATGTTTACCGAGAAATTCTTGAAAGCTGCGGAAAAGAGTTGCTCGTGTAAGACCAGCCGTCAAAGTCAACTGGATGCTGCATCATTACAATGCACCTTGTCACACTGCACTCTCAATTAATGAGTTTTTGGCAAAGATAAACATTCTTGTAGTTCCTCAACCACTTTATTCACCTAACTTGAGTCCCTACGACATTTTCCTGTTCCCGACTTAAAAAAAAAAAAAAACACCTCAAAGGATATAATTTTGGAACAGTAGAAAACATAAAAAAATGTAACCGATCATCTGAAGGATATTCCGGTTTCTGAATTCCAACACTCCTATGAAGAGTGGGAAAACCGTTTCCAGCGTTGCGTGGTTTCCCAAGGGAACTGTTTCGAAGGTGATACGAGTCCATGTATAATTGGATTGTAAATAAAACGTTTTTCTGAACCAGTCTCATTACTTTATTTACAGACTTCGTATACTATATCGACCACATTGTGAAAACGGTAGCGTCTTTGTCTTTAATTCAATAGGTTCTAAGTCTGAATATCGGACAGGTATAGCATTATTTTCCATACTATACAAAACTAATTTATCATTAAATACCCCTAATTAGGCGTAAGCTTCTTAATCTTAGAGGAAATAAATAAAGGAATACTTTAAAAATAGTCAGAAGAAAAAATACACCAGTAAATTAACTTGGCATTTCATATATATACATTTTTCCCTTATATAAAATTTTATTAGTTTATAGATAACAAAAGAATCGTAGAAAAAGTGGAAACCCCAAATCGGTGTTCCAATCCGGGACCCTTTACTTACATTCATATGCTCCTCGAGGAGCATATGAATGTTTACCACTATAACCGCAGTGGTTGTAGGCGACCTGACATGAGTCTGAAGTCGTTACCTAAAATGACGTAGTAATTCTCAATAATAATAGGCTTATTCTAAATTTAAAAGAGAGAAAATGGGGAGTGAAGTTGTTTCCTGTTGCATTCTTAACTAAGCCAAATGTACGGTTGTATATCAGCGTACTTATCTCGTGTGTTAACTAAATGAAGTTAATATTCAATTTCATAAGTGATATATTTAATCTGTTTATCGCAAGGCTCCCTGTTTTACGAATAGCATAGACAAAACGACGATTGGTGTCGCATGTACTTCACGAGCTTTATATACAAAAGACATTAATTTATTATTAATTATACAAATTTTATATTATTTATATTTATTTTATTTTATTACTTTAATTATTTTATTTATTGATTTAAGTATTATTACTTAATCATCAAAATTATATCTTCATTAGTGGTCAGTAAAATATAATTGGTATTCTTATAGATAACGTTGAACAATTAAATTTGAAGAACAGTTTTAAATACCTAAAATATTGAGGCCGATAATCTCATTATTGAGCATATTGAACTACTCCTAAAAGAAAAAAAGAAAATAACATAGAATCCTTTTTTTAATTTCAGAAACACCGATTTTATATATATATATATATATATATTTTTTTTTTTTTAATTTATATTATACTGCTTTAATTAAAGCTATTAAACCAATTAAATTTTATCGCTTGTCATTCTAAAGTCATACTACTATGTTTGATAAGTACCGTTAATTAAACCTCAATTATTAAACTCTTATTGGTAACACAGAATTCAAATTCCCTTCTCCAAAAAAAATCAATAGTTACCCGAAACCTGAACCAGGCAACTGCGGTGCTGTAGAACATTTCCTGCAACATATTCGTCTGCTGAAAGAAATCCGTATCGAATCTGATCAATAAATTCACAACAGATATAATTTAAACAATAAATCTAGCTGATCTATCAGATCAGAACTTCTTTTCCTTGAGGTCATAAATTTTCAGTTTTAACTGAAGGGTATTCACTACATAAATTTAAATAAGAAAAATAACTGAAAATCACGTTTGGGTCCTTTAGTTTGCTTCTTCTCTGAGATACGGTATCAATATTTAAATTTTATAAAGAAGAACACAAAAATATTTCTACTACAAATCGGAAATTCAGACTTGTATTATGATTTAATGTAGCCTATGTTATCCATTGTAAATATATTTTGAAAGCTATTAATCAAAATCGGGTGCTCGCGCGCACACACAAATATATATATATATATATCTCACTACTTAACAAAGAGACGCCTTTTTCGTTTGTTCCCGATTACCGCGAAAACTACTGAACCAGTCATTACGAAATTTTAACTGTTGCTTTCTTATAACCCTCTAAACGATTACCACAGTTCAAACCTCACCATTCTCACTACATTATAAATCGTAAAAGACGTATAAATAAATAACCTAGAACTTCTTTTTATAAATTGAATGTCTTCTATATCGATATATATTATCTATATCGATTGTTATCTATGTCAATAATGACTTCTTCAGACAGTTATGTGATTTGCTAAATTTAATTACATTGTTTGTAAAAGTACAATTTGTATTACTATCCTAATATAAATAAAAACATATTGAATTTTGGGAAAGTAAAAAGGAATATTTAATTTTGATATCGATTTCTTGAGAAAGTTATTATGTGTACTAAATTCAGTATCAGTGTTTAACCTGGCGAATCATCCTCACGCGAGCAGAGTAACACTCTAAACTAAGAAGTTCTATCAGGGTAAACCATACACATTATTGGTATGGATTCGACTTTCAATTTGATAGTAATATTTTCATAACGTCTACGTTGGCGAGGAACATTATTTACACAATAATGAAGTACATGATTTTTTTTTGTTATTGAAGGATTTTATTTAAAATTTTTATTCTTGCGAAAAAAATGAGGTTTTTCCGAAATTTTATTCGATCGGTCTATTTTCTTCTCTATCAAACAAGAAAAACACTAAAACCAAATGAGGTTACTTTATAATGATAAATATGTTCAATTGTATTAAAGAATACAGACTTACCGATTTTCCTAAATAAAAAAATCGAAAATCGCAAACAAAAGAAGGATGAAGAGGGAAAAATAACAAAGGTGGAGAATAGTTGAGCCCAGTTTATGTCCGTCAATATTAATCTACCACTATTTCAATACGTATTGTAATTTATTTCTCTCCTTTATTTTACTTTAACTTCGGATCTTTATTTCTAGATGTCGCTGGTTTCCACATTATTTGCTTTTGTTTCTCTATAAACAAAACAATGAAACACACACTTCCATAGAAAACAGAATAATAAAAAAGACTCGTAAAAACAGAATGATTAATAATACGAACCGTTCTAACATTTTTTCAATCTATTTTCGAATAACCGTATAAAAAATAAAAATAAAATATAAGACAAAAACATGTTGTTTTATAAAATATTAATAAAAATATCGACTACACGAACTATAAAAAAAACATCTTGAACTAATGCAAACTTTTTGTCTAATTTTATTTGTTTAATAAACAAATTAAGTTTTTATAAAACAAAATAATTTTTTTTTGGGGACGTAGTTAGGGTAAAAATATTTTTATTGTGTGTAAACTTTATATTTCTTAAATATTCTCACTTATAAAGTTCTACAGGGCAAGGTTTTAATCTTTAATTAATTTTGCAGCAGCAATAAACACCTGGTTTGTTTACGCCTATGAATAATTTTATAATAAAAATTACCAATCTTTTCGACCGCTTATATTAACTTTTAAAGAAAGTAACGTACACTCAAAAAATCTAGTACGTCGTTAGACATATGCTAATGTTGATATATTTAATGGAAAAAATCCGTATATTTTATTAGATTTTAAATAATATAATAAAATATAAGTAAATAAATATAAGTTTTATACAATATTTTTTATTCTTCTATTTAACAGGAGTGATTTTCAAGTTTTATTTTTAATTTATTGATTAAAGAAACAAGTGATAAAAAGATGAATCTGAAACCAGGGATAAATAATATTTTCTACTGATATGCATCTTCACCGTTTAATGTATCTGTCGATTGTATGTAAGTCTCGCCAAAATCCAGTGACACAGGGGATTTTACTATTTTTGAATAAATATTACACGGCTAATTTAACACTAAACTTTATATTTTTGTAGTAAAATATGTCTGAAGTAATGCCATTTATTTTACATTTATTTCAGCCGTGCATTCCCCCGTATGAGAGTGTGCTGTGCGATATCCTAGCGTATTGTTACCGTAACTATTTTTTGAAGACAAGAATGTAGCGATAACAGTGAATTCCAATCATTACACGCACATGATACACATCTTTTTTCCTGGTAATAAGTCCTGGTAAAGCCAGCGTTTTTTTAAACGGACTTGAAAACTAGATCGTGGATACCGGTGTTCTTTGGTGGTTGGGTTTCAATTAACCACACATCTCAGGTATGGTCGAACTGAGAATGTACAAGACTACACTTCATTCACACTCATACATATCATCCTCATTCATCCTCTGAAGTATTATCTAAACGGTAGTTACCGGAGGCTAAACAGGAAAAAGAAAGAGCTTATGGTAAGCCCGTAAGTACTAAGATCGTCCCAAATTGTTACTCTCGGGAGAACCGAGATTGATAAGCCCTTCCTTCCAATGGATAGAAGAAATACTGAGTGCCTGCCTACTGGTCTTCGATTGGCAACTGGGAATACCGTTGAGTGAATAGCACTAAATCTTGTTTTCTAGCTCACGGCGTGATGTGTCTATTAATTACTGACGGCAGCGTCAAATTACGTAGCTACGTCAGATTTGATGCTACCAGGAGATACAGGTTACCATTTTCGGTGGTGCGTATGTAATTCCGATGATGCAATCAGCGCAAAACAAGCAACATGTTATCTGTAAAGCCCTGAACCGTATGCGTTTTATTGTTGGTTTGCCGTTCCGTTGAATCAAAAACGAAGTAGTTTTCACGAATTAAACTTCTGGCATAAACGATCATCACGGTTGGATTGTAACGCAACTCTTGATTGAGAAAATGGTTCATGCTTTATCTTCAACGGCTCACATTACTTTTTTCCTCATTTTTAAAGAAATACCCCAAAACTTTTTTATATAGAAAAAATGAAGGGATGATATCATCTCGAACTCTGTAATACTAAAAGAAAGCGTATCAATATCATTAATTGTTCAATGTTTAAAATGTGCCAGAGTTTAACAAAATTGTAAAATTCATCGTTAGTAATTGGAATTTTCTATAAGCTTGTATTAAAACGTATCTTTTTACATTGTTTTTTTCTGTATTGTTCCAAAATTTATGATAACCTTAGTCAAGCATCTCCCGGTACTTTAAATTTTAAGCTGACCTCGATATTTGTGATATAAGCTGGTTATCTAATATTGATGTTTTGAAATATATGAAAGTTTATAGTACTAAACAGATTTTAAATTTAACTCTTATTAATTAAACTTCTATTAATTAATATATTGATTGCACACACACACACACACATTAAAATATTTTTAGAGGCAAGGTTCATTTACAATTTTTTCTTAAAAAAATATGTTAAATTAATTTTAAATCAAACAGAGGGAATAAGTTTTTTAATCAATGAAAAATATAAAATGTTATAAATGCATATAAAATACAAAAGTTGTTACTTTTGTAACAATACAAGAGGTTTTGTGAGATGGAATATATATGTGTAGAATTGTACAGTATATAAACAGATCGACTTAATTACACCCTGCTGATTAGTGGTTAACAGACAGTCTAGTATTTGCTCTTCCAAATTGGGTAACCGCACGAGTCCAGTACTCAATGTTGGGTGGTAAGTTTTGAATTTCGATCTGTTAGATCAAATACTGGTAATTTTACTATCAAGAAAACTATTTTACTCAAATTAAAAATAATAAGTGTAAGGCACACTCTTTATTTTCTTTTTATTACAATAAGATTTCACTAATTGAAACGTCCAATTTTTTTTAAATTTATGAAATTCTAACTATTAAGAAATCCTTCAATTCAATTTATATACATATTAACTAATACAAATATTTGGATTAGTTGATTTATTGCATCAAAATATTTTCATTATTTTACTTGCGTTTGTATGCTATTTAGATGTAGCAGGTAGGTCAAATATATTTACACAAGCAAAAACGAAAATAAGATTTATTATTTTTATTTTCAGCAGATGTAAATAAAATTTCTATGAACAAAAATTTCTGCAAGCTGAAGAATAGAAGTTAATACACGCTCGAATAAACTTACAAATTAACACCCGATCTGACAAAAAGTATGATGGTAAATTAAAAATAAAAACATTTTTCTTAACTCTAAAGAAAGAATGAATGTAATATATAAGTAATGACAGAAGAAAAAAGAAGACGAAGAAGATATCAAGAATATCGGTTTTCTGTCAGAAAATAAAATGTTTCTTCATGTAATCTCTTTCAGTATTTCCTTGTGTACTTATTGCCACTATTTAAGAGGAGTCGTTTGATTTCAATTTCATAAAAATCGGTGCAGAAATTCTAAAATTACACATGCAAATAAGAAAAACATATATCCACTTAAAAATATTATCATACTACTGACGTTGAGAGGTTACAAACCAGGACAACGGAAGAAGAAACACTATTATGATTTATCATACTAATGTTCGTTCATTCAAAGTTCATCAAATGACATAAAAAAAAAATAATAATTTTTTTTATGTAGTGAGGATAATTTACATTTTTAGAGAAATATTCATTTATATTTCAATAAGAAGAAAAAAAATTACTTATTTTTTCTATTACATAATAATACATTGCAAAATACATTGCACTAAATTATAAAAAATAAACCCATACTTCATTTCATACTGTAAAAGTTGTTACGTCAATATATAATATAAAATAAAATTCAGTAATATACAAAACATGATGAAGCGTTTAATAATGAATAAGAATAACGAAAGATGAAAGATCAAACATCATTTTAAAGAAGGAGTAAAAAGAAAATAATATATCTTCACAATAACATTCTCTGTATAACATTATCTTAAAAAAAAAAAAATTATTTCAAAAGAAAAAAGACTACTATAATGCTGTACAATAAAGTATATAGATATTTATTAACATTTAAATGTGTGCGTGTGTACGCAGTAATGCGCTTGCGTAATAAAACCGACTAATGAAAACCTAATCATCGCCACATTTTACTGTTAAACAACGAATATTTTCATCGATCCATTTTATCCCCAAAAACTAGAAATTTTCTGAAATAATATGAACAAACTTTTTACCCTGCAAGACTTTTCTCGGTGTATTTTCAGGATTTCACAATAGGTTATGTTTGGTTTGATTATGTTGATTCCGTATATTGACGAATCGTATGTATATCAACATAACCTGATCAAACATAACCTATGCTCGCTAAACTCGTCTAATTAACGTTAAATATACAAATTATTAATAACAAAAGAAATATTTTAACGAAATGCGATAGTGGAAATTAATGTTACTTTACATCGATTAAAAAAAATTGTTTGATTTACCCATTTCTCATACACTCGAAAAAAATTCGCAATTACCAAATTTTTTTCCTGGCAATTTCTAATTTTACATCTGGCTGGTTTTCTATACACGAGACATCAGGTATTTAAATGCATGATGAAAGTACCAGGTGTCGCACACCCAGGCCAGCGTTGCGCAGTGGCTCGTCCCAAAATCCTTTTCCCGCCATGATGTTTAAATTCGTTTATGCGGTTGGCGCACAAACAGAAGCAAGACATCAATGTGATTAAAGGCAGACTTATCAAAAATAAACAAACTTTTGAAACATAAAAGAATAAAATTTATTGACGTATATGAAAATTGGCGTCGAAATGTAGATTTTTACTCTAATATTTATAAATAGGAAGTGCCGTACTCGCGTGTGCGTGTACACGCACTTCCAAATAAATATGGAGTGTAGGTTTTTTTGTTTATTTTATATATAAAATTTAATTGACTGTATGTGGAGTCGAGAATTATGATCTGATTTTTTAGATTAATTAATTTTAGAACTTAAAATTTAATAATAATTGAAGATGAAGTCAATAAGTTCAGAGAAAATTTCATTCCATTGATCGATTAGCCAGTAATATATTCTTTTCATTTTTCCCATACAGGCATTTGAATTAAAAATTTAATCATATTTATTTCATCAAAATTTAAATTCAGATAAAAAACACACTTTTGAACTTAACATGTTCAATTTTTATATTATCACGTGATTTTCCGAATTTTTGTAGCCACACACTTTGTAATGCTTCATTCTCCGGGAACGGAAAATATTTCACGTTCTTTTTCGCTGGTGAATCAGTTCTGCTCAAACAATTGGGGAAATAACAAGACGGCATATTTACATTTGTATCAGAATAAATTAGTATAAAAAAAAAAAAAAAAAAAACACTTTAAAAGCGAGTAGTTATAAAATCAAGAAAATTCAGAGACAAACTATCCGTGTAAAAGCTAAAACAGAATTGTGTCTTCAGAGAGAAAATTCTTTTCTGCTTTGTCCAGGTAAAAAAATCAGTCAGATTTGTAAAACAAAGCGGATTAAGATATCAAACCTGAATGCAGAACAATTGTTCTCTTTATTGCACGCGGTTTAAAATGGTTTACCTAGAAAATCCCTTGCATTTCATTTGACTCGTTAGAAAAATACGTTTATTGAATATAAAATTATTTTTCACTAAACAACAACTTTTTATTTTATTTTTATTTCAGTATTATAAAGTAGTATTCATTTTTGTATCGGTAAAAAAAAAAGTAATATCTCATTTTCCCGTGTAAATTAGATTATTAAAAGCAATTTCTTTCAAAAATTGTTTTGTCATAATATTTTTAATTAAACTAAAAAATCATCAATTCCGAAGATTGACCAAAATAAATAATATCAGATCTTTAGTTATAAAATTTTGAAATAAGTTATCTCCCATTTAGTTGATTTTCCATTTTAACAGCATTAAATAGTTTCACATAATAAATGGAAAATAATATTAATAAAAAAAATATTTTACGAGCATAAAAAAAAAAAATTATCGGTGATTCGATACCGAACCCCAGGAATAGCAAAAGGAGTCGTTACCATAGAGCCACACACCACGCTACAGGAAGACTTTGTGTCAGTTGCACTTCATAAGATGTGTCCGCTGTTTGTTTGTTTAGGTTTTCATTCATTATTTTGAATTTTATCTTAATTAACAATCAATTTCAATACTCTTAAGAATCAATAGACTTGTATAAAATATTTATTTTTATTAAGGATTATTAAAAAAAAATTGTTATTATTAATAAATATTACAACTTTATCAGTACCAAATAATACTAATTCATATTGAAAGTGAATACTCATTCATAAATATTCGATTGTTAGCTCGTTTAATCATTATCATGTATTTAAAATTTTGTAAAATTTTTGTACTACTAAAAACTTTTGTTCCAAAATCCCTTACTTATATGTTCAAATAACCCGGTAGAAAATGAGATTTTGGGACGAGCGTATACGCCTGCGCGCCGAATACTGTGCGCAATGCTACACCTTGTTACTTTCATCATGTTTAAATGAAAATTACTTTGTACAATAACATAAGTTATTTACACATTTAAAAACTTACATTTTCAAATAATTTAGGAGGCTTTGTTCTTAACTTGTCTTCTTTTGATTCAGTGCAACAATAATACGACAGACTTTGTGTTCAACACTTTTGCTTCTTTAATTTTTGGCCCGTCAACACGATCGCTACGTTCGAACGTTTTTTAAGTGTCATAGAAATTTACACGGTGAAAAGCTTGGCGACAACTTTTTTGGGGTAAATAAAAATATGTACTAAAGAACCGCACTCTCTTAACGGAAAAAGTTTTTTTTCTTATTTTTACAAATGTAAGTATAGAATTTACACAAAAGTAAATGAAAAATACATAATTTTATCGCACAAGAAATTAAACTTCATGCGTTAATACGTATTAATGAAATCGAATAAATAAAAAAATTTTAATTAGCAAAATAGTACTTTGAACAAAGTAACAGTTCACCGATTACATTTCGGTTAAAAAATGAATTACGGCGAAGAAAACTTTCAGTAGTTACAACAGTTTCCGCATTTAAGATAGCGATTTATTCAAATTTCGAGTCATTTGTGTTTACTCCACGACAAAAAAAAGGCGATTTAATTGTAAAATTGTTGTAAACATTAATTTCTGTTATTGTAATTCACTTTCTTTTTTTTTTAATTAATACGCATCCGTACGTTTCTAATATTATCGTGGACAATTGAAAAGTCTGGAAATTTTTCAGTTTTCAAATTCGGTATTCATGCTTTGCGGATGGTGGTGGTTATTTGTGTGTGTGTGTGTGTGTGTGTGTGTGTGTGTGTGTGTGTGTGTGTGTGTGTGTGTGGGTGGGTGTGTGCGTGTGTGTGTGTGTGTGTGTGTGTGTGTGTGTGTGTGTGTGTGTGTGTGTGTGTGTGTGTGTGTGTGTGTATACATACACAGAGTGTTTATAAAATCGTTTCAAGAATTCAGGGGATGGTTTCCCCGCTGTAAAATAAAGAATAAACTTATATCAATATTCATTTGGAAAGGCTTAGTCTTCCGGCTATCCGCCATTTTATATTTTTAACGTAAAAATTATTTCTCAGGAATGGTTAAAGTATCGAGCTGAAATTTTGTATACTTCTAAAGCACCTAGAGGTTTAATTATATAAAAATAATGAACCTGATCTCTCAATCCATTTAAAAATGGCGGCCATGTAAACCTTTTAATTAATATCTTTGCTACCGCTGGTTTATTTTTAAAAAAATGTTAAGCGTTTCATGGAATTGCTTAACAAAATTAAATAACTTGTACGATCTCAACTGGAATTATTTTTATTAATGTTATGTAGTAAATTATAATCATTTAATAGTTTTGAAAATATTACAGTGAAATAGAATAATATTAAAATCATGAAAATATTATAATAAAATAAATGCTAAGTAAAATTACAAAATAATGAGAATTATTATAAACTAGCCGTTTATCAGTTACACGTATCTTAAAAAAAAAAAAAAAAAAAAAAAAAACACTATTTTGATGTGCTTTAATGATTTTTAATAGCATTGCGATCTATTAAATTTACACCGTTATTAAAATTAAATAAATAAGAAAATTTAATTTCTTTGACCGCTGTTTACTGTAAAACTATATTTTCACTTTTAATTAAAATTAAGTTCGTTTGGCTAGAGGTAAAATATACACGTGAATATCAACTGGTCTATAAACAACCTTAATAAAAGATTATATTTTTGCTACTCGACTAATATACCTAATAAAATAAAACTGTTCGACGATTAACTTGAAAACGTATTTACAGTTCCTTCTTTCTGTTTGTAGTAAATATTAATTTATGACGTCATAATATTTAAATAAATGTGAGTTTCATGAAAGATTAATTAAAGAAATTTCGGTTACATTTCAAAACAGAATCGTAATGCGTAAACTTATATTTTATGCTAATTATTCAGTAATTTAGGAGAATAATAATTAATAGGAGAATAAGTAATTTTATACGAAACGGCGACCACCCGACTACCTGCTTAGATGATGTACTTTATTCAATTTGTAACTAATGAATAGAGTAATGCCGCGGATGCCTGCCACCGGCGGCTGAATTTGCGATCATAACGCAAGTTTCAAACATTCTAATTTTCACCTCTTTTGTATTAACAGAACAAAAAATAAATTTGTAAAAAGAAATGCAGACGTATAAAGAAAGTATTGTATTATTTACATAACGAAGTTCAGAATCGTCTCGTTATTTCTAAATACGAATGACATGACATTCAATTGTACGTTGAAAAATAAAATTTAATAAAACCGTTACACTTTCCTGTATTGTCTGTACACATTTATTTTCAAAAACATCTGAATTATATAATATTTAAATCGAAATGACCATCTAGGTTTTTATAGTTAAGATATTTGATGAATAATTTTTTTTTGCGTAATTTTTTCCCAAATTATTTCAATAGTTGTTTCTCAATGCTCTTTATTTTTATTCGATGCTGTTATTATAATTAATTTTTCTAAACTCCTAGGGAGCATAGCAACAACTCGTTTGTAATATTGTTGTCGGTTAAAAAGTCTAGAAAAATTTCAGTTCAATTTATAGGAATAAGGGAATCTTCATAATTCCAAAACCTGCGTTTGACGTGTTTGCGTATGTGTGGGCCCGGTTTTAAGGATACAAATTAGAGAATATTGCAATAAGACGTTGAATTTTTGCTTATAAGTAAACAGGCAGATTTTTTAAATATTTTTTCCAATTTTAGCAATTTTCTAACCCAAACTAACTATCTTATATTTCGATAATCAGGACACCTAATTTTTCACGAGAAATTAAGGATAATTCAATCCTTGTATTTTAATTCCCTACGTGAATATAGCTCGTATGTTATCGTTTATCTCCAAAACGAATAAACGACTTTCTGATTCGAATTAAATATCTATATGGTGATAAAAGGAAATAGAAATAAAGTAAAAATTTTCATTATCTGTCCGTAAACTAGTAAAAATTATCCGAAATTTATATCTAAAATTTTATGATAGACAAAAAAGAGAATATTTAGCGATAGGTTAAGATGTGGTATTAATAATATTCATTTCTACGATTTGTCAACATAATTACTTATCCAGAATGGTCAAAATTTCGTACTTCCGTTCGGTGGTTTCGTGTATTACACTTGTGATTGGATAAAAAGCGAGATATTGTGAACGTTTGGAATATGACTTACTCTAATTCGTCACAATATTTCATTGATGTGATTATTCAAAATATTCAGAATGTTAAAAAATGTAGCATTGTGACTGGAAACTGATCTACCCTAGTTTGTCTGAACGATTCAGTATTGCTGTTTTTATGAAAGAACTACGGAGAACTGAAATTATCGGATGCAGTCATACGCTACAACACCTATGACTGCATTCGATAAATTTATATCAATAAATATAGATAATGATATACCAATATCATGATTGGTTGTATATTATCCGTTTCAATTTGTATGTAGATAGTGAATTAATTTATATATATATATATAGCCCACCGGGTTGGTCTAGTTCGTCGTCGTAAATCAGTTGTTTAAAAGATGATTTTTGAAGTGGAAGGTTCTAAGGTTTAATTCCTAGTAAACGTTAGTTGCTGTTATACGGATTTGAATACTAGACAGTGGATACCATTGTACTTTGGAGGTTGAGGCTCAATAAACCATAAGTGCCAGAAATGTCCAGCTGAGTCTGTACAAGACTACAGCTTATTTACATGTCATACATATCATCTTCATCTCATTGAGTAGTGGGATGATTGCTTAATGTTCGCTATTTGAAAAGATTATTGGTCGCTAGTAAACATTAGGATATATATATACTTATCAATCATTAATTAAATGTGTGTGTGTGTGTGTGTGTGTGTGTTACTAATATATATATATATTCGCAAAATGAAGGACAAAATAAAATACCATGTGATTGAACATTTAAGAAGAATGATTCTAGACATAAAATGTCATATAACCATATATTTTTCATAATAACATCCTGACAGAAACTGCGGAGAATTGAAACTGAAGCAAATGTGCTAAAAGATAATCGATTCTCTAGGATATTCTAAAGCCAGCTCATAATAACAAATTGCTTTTTAATATGACATACGGGTTTAGGTGATAAATAGTGTAATGAAACAAAAATAAATTATCCACGATAGTTAAACGTGTATATACGAAGTGTTAATTACGTGTAAATGTGATGGCCGATTCTGTGCTTGTTTTGTTTGTGTGAATAGACTATTGCTTGCGTAAAACCTATGAACTGTTGGACCGATCCGAATGAAATTCTAGAATAGAAAATAAAATTATAACTGCTCTCTTTTATATTTAAACGGGGTTCAATATACACAAGATATTAACAAATTAATAGAACACTATTCTATTATTTTTGCAGATACACAAGTGACGTAATTTTTCATAGCGCATATTCTGTGTGCGCGCTATTGAAAAATAAAAAAGATTTTCGTCTCTTTTGACATTACATGAAAAATAGTTTCTAAATTTCCTTATATATTTGTGTTATCATTAAAAACCATAAAAAGGTAACGTATTTTGTTTAAATTCTATTCTGTAATTTAATTTGGCCCATTATAATTTGGTGTAAGGGGCCTGCCGACAGGCAGAACACGTTGCTGGTAATATTTATATATAAATAAATGAAATTCAACGTCAAAAATTCGTCATGAAATTCAATGGTCATTCGACCATCCTCTGGAAAAGTTATTCTTCAATTTCAGATCATTAAAATTAAATTATATAGAATGTAAATTCATAAAATGTTAAAATCATAGCAACTGGTCGTCATAGTATAAAGTTAGTCATGTCTGTTATTTAAAAAGGTCACAGTTGTTATGAATATTAATGGTTGGAGGGTGACAGTTTAGGTATATTTATAATTATTAATTATTTATTTAAATAAAATATCGTCCTCAAATCTGGTCTTTTCATGGACTAATTTATTGTTATAATAGTATATATTGAATTTTTCGAGGATACTGGTTTTATAAAAGTCATTCGAAATATGTAATATTTAAATAAAATTATCGGGATTGTAGTTGTGTTTATGTTGTAATATGTGTCTAGCATAATTTGATTTATCCAAGCATCCTTTCTTTATATTGTTAATACGCTCTTTGTCCTTAATAGAAAAAGAATGTTTAGTCATATGTATATTCTAAATGACAGTCTTCACATTTCAGACTACAGACTCCTTGTTTATCTAAGATATTTATATTTTTAGGGTTTGCTATTTTATTATGATCGTTATTGTTTATAAAATGTATTATTCTGTTGTTGGTGGTATCTTGTCTTTAGATTATAGGTTTTATATATTTTATCAAAATATTTATAAAATGGGTTAAATTCTATTTTTATATAAGATGTTTCTAAGTCATTATGTCGTCTTTTATATATATTTTATTTTTATTTTTAAAGTATAATTTATTGATCAGTTGTTCATTGTAACCATTTAATACTGGTATATTCTTTATAATATATATTAAATATCTTTATTTTATTAAAATATTAGATATTTCTAACGATTTTTATAAAATCAGTATCCTCAAAAAATTCAATATATATTATTATAACAATAAATTAATCAACGAACAGACCAGATTCGTAGACGATATTTTATTTAAACAAATAATTAATAACTAACAGGATGCCTAAACTGCCTTCCTCCAACCACTAATATTCATAACTGCGACCTTCTTACATAACAGACATGACTAACTTTATACTATGACAACCAGTTGTGATTTTAACATTTTATAAATTTACATTCTACATAATTTAATTTTAATGATCTGAAATTGAAGAATAACTTTTCCTGGGGATGTCGAATAACCGAAAGTGCTAGAAAAGAGAATGCGAACGAATTGTTGGTAAGGTTGAATTTCATTTTTTTATAAATAAATAATATTATATACCAACTGTGCCATGTTTAAAAAACTTAACGATGCTGATATTTTTGTAGGTTTTAATGTACGGATAGGATTCGAATAAAAAACATTTTAAATAAGTACTTATTAAGAACGAACTAATATTAAGTAATCAAAGCAATTTATTTGATTGAAATTTTAGTAGTATCTGGGATTTTACCGTTTAGAATTTTAATCAACTGGCCACCCACTCATATGAAAAATGTATGTTTGAATCTACTGTCGCACGGAATAGAATCTCCAGATATGCTTAAAAAACATATGTAATCGGATATATTTTCTAATTTTTTCAACCAGAAATAATAGAAAAAAGTTATTTCCATATGTCTGTTAAATTTTTTTCAGCTTATCTGTTTTTTATGTTTTGAAAACTGAAAATCATTTTTCAAGAATATATTGTGATTATTTTGGCAGTAATTTATGAGCATTTTAGTATTTAGTATTGTATTCGTGTTAATATATTAGCGCGGAAAAAATGATCATACATCAAAATTAATAAGCCTTTGATGCTTAGAAAGAGAGAGAGAGAAAGTGTGTGTGTGTGTGTGAGTGTATGTTTGTTTAAGTGAGAGAGAAAAAATGAGAGTGAAAAAAAGGTGAGTAAGAGAGAAAGAGTGAGAATGTGTGTTCGTATTGTGTGTATGTATATATGTGTATGTGTGTGTGTAGGTGTGCGTGCGCGTGCGCGTGTTTTGGATGACTGAATGCTATAACAGGATCGGATACGGCTTGGGGGATTTAAAACTGTTGTCTGAAGATTGTGTTCGTCGACTCTATAGCAAGTTTAGTTTGCATAACAAATTTGCGATGCAAAGCTCTCTAACATTGTACAATATCTCTCTTCTTGAATATACGTCAAACTTACCTGGACTCAGCAATACATATTACATTAGATATTATTGTTACCCTTTTGTACTCTATCGCACCTAAAACTTGCGCACGCAAGTGCACAATATTCTTGTTTTATTTCAAAATTATCTTTTTATGTTCTTATACAAAACCAGTAAAAAAAATTATTTAATGATGCGATACAGAATATTCGTCGAAGCATCAAATTACCTTAATTTGCTTGTAAGTCAAATTTTATAAAAAATTCCCATGCAAAACGATTTTTGAAATAAACTGGAAAACAAGATCGCATTCCAAAAACTCTACAAAAAAAATTTACTTAAAATTTAAACCTCAGTCTCATGAAGTCATAACAATCTTTAATCGGAGAGCATAAATTTTTTTTTTCAAAATAAAGTTTATTTCGCATTCTAAAATTTTGAAATATCTTCATGATTATTTGTGTTCTTCAAAAGTAAATTATCTACCGGTGGTGCCTATTTCCTCAAGTATGTGTGTGTGTGTGTGTGTGTGTGTGTGTGTGTGTGTGTGTGTGTGTGTGTGTGTGTGTGTGTGTGTGTGTGTGTGTGTATATACTCGTATATGTTTAAATAAATTTTTAAAATTTGAAAAAATTATCTATACGAGTATACAAATATTACATACAAATTGTTACCCGCACACTTTAATTATCCTGTATTAAAGAGCAATTTTTTTTGGCAGTCGTGTGTTTTTAATGCTTATCTCTTGTTCAACTAATTTAATTTCTTTAATGGAACTATCAGTATTTACCCATTTGAGTAACTTTTTTTAATTGAACCGTAATTAAAAAAAAATTTAAAGAACCTAAAAAATGGAAAAGTATAAAGTGATATATTATTTTATTTTTAAATATTTAATCAGTAAAGTTGATGTGCAGTCAAGAAAACATATTTATAGACATGTTAATAGAGTAAGCCTTCTATGAGATAATTACATTATTTTGATTAGATATATATATATATATATATATATATATATATATTTAATAAACAAAATCTTTCTGAGGATGAAATGCTAAATCTCTTGTTTTTTCAATAATAATTTATATTTTAAGAACAGTTGAAATATTTTAATGAAATATTCTTCTTTCACTAATTGAATTAAAAATAATTAACTATAATTTCTGTTATTTAGAAATAATAATAATAATAATAATAATAATAATAATAATAATAATAATAATAATAATAATAATAATAATAATAATAATAATAATAATAATAATAATAATAATAATAATAATAATAATAATAATAATAATAATAATAATAATAATAATAATAATAATAATAATAATAATAATAATAATAATAATAATAATAATAATAATAATAATAATAATAATAATAATAATAATAATAATAATAATAATAATAATAATAATAATAATAATAATAATAATAATAATAATAATAATAATAATAATAATAATAATAATAATAATAATAATAATAATAATAATAATAATAATAATAATAATAATAATAATAATAATAATAATAATAATAATAATAATAATAATAATAATAATAATAATAATAATAATAATAATAATAATAATAATAATAATAATAATAATAATAATAATAATAATAATAATAATAATAATAATAATAATAATAATAATAATAATAATAATAATAATAATAATAATAATAATAATAATAATAATAATAATAATAATAATAATAATAATAATAATAATAATAATAATAATAATAATAATAATAATAATAATAATAATAATAATAATAATAATAATAATAATAATAATAATAATAATAATAATAATAATAATAATAATAATAATAATAATAATAATAATAATAATAATAATAATAATAATAATAATAATAATAATAATAATAATAATAATAATAATAATAATAATAATAATAATAATAATAATAATAATAATAATAATTATTATTATTATTATTTTGTTATAATAGAACAGGTGTAAAGTTGTCTACTGCGTATTTTTGTGATAAAATTTTAAAACTTTCAGCCATAGCTCAGCTGTTTATCAATCGATCTAAACAGATAAGGTATCATTTTGTTCACAATAAAAGGTTTAACATTTTATATAATAAAACTAATATTTACGGAGCTATTAATGATTGAAAATTTTAATTGCCATCATTTTGAAATTTTAAAAAGTAAAATTTTCAAACTTATTTACTTATTTTGCAGTAGCTGTTGTTAAATATTTTTTCACCTAAATTTCATGAAAATATAACATTTTTTTTCTTAAGTTATGGATTGTTATTGGAAAAAAACACAGATCTATAGGCAAAGGAAATATAAAACGAGATATGGCATTTGCCCAATTGAACTTGTTTGTTTACTTTTATATCCTGAATCAGTTTCTTAAATTAAGAAAACTCCTCCCGAGACATTCTGTATAAAATTAAATAATTAAATCCGGAAAAAAATCGGATACAAGTAAAAAAAAGGAGATTGGGGAGAAAACCTTAAAAAGCCTGGATGAAAACAAAATACCTTCATTTTAGTTAAATTTCATTTAATTCTCAATGTGTTTATGAGAATGGGTTTACAAATCACAAAACTATGCAAAGAAAATATAAAGATTATTACGAGTAAAATATTTAATCAATATTATTAATAATTAAAACTAAATTAACATCCACGGAAGATTTATTAACAAACATAATTAGTTGTATGATGTAATAAACAGGTTGTAATCACGTAATTATAACATGTAAATGATGATATACTCTGTTTATTTTAAAGGACTGAGTATAATTACGCAGCTAATTTACGAGCATTAATATTACAGTGCTGCATATATTGATGGAGTGCCAAACATCAACATTCAGTTGATGCACCTAACAACAACATTCAGTTTTATTTTTAGTTTAAACCTTTTTTGTTTCATTTGTTTTATTTATTTTTTTTAATTTTAATTATTCGTCTTCTTTAGCATTTAATTGTATAATTTTAAATCCAAAAAAGATTTTGGAAAACTTCCGTATTCAAATTATTTAAAATAATGAAGTAATTATTTTAAATATTTGTCAATTATAAGATAATTTTTAAAAAAATATCAGTGAGATGTGTGTGTATTTTTTTTTTGTAATATTCAGATTATTTTACTTTGCCGGCGAATATGGTAGAATAACTATATTCTAATAGTTAAGAGGAAATCATGGTGATCGTGTCAAAAATGGGTATTGAAAAAAATTACCAAAGAAAAGACTTATTGTGCGTACGTATGTGTACCGCACTGCTTTTGGCCTTATTTCTCAGGTTTAACCTAACCGATTTTCTTCAAATTTGGCTCAAAAATATTTCTATATATGGGGCACTGATCGTATTTTTTAAAAAAAAAAGGGGAGGGAGATATCGCGAAAAGTCAATTTCGATTTTATTCAGGGGAACTTTGGAGAAAACGTTATTAAACCAAATTTGTTACCTTCAATGTATACGTAAATAAACCAATTTTTTTTAAAAATCAATTTCAATTTTTTAAAATTGATATATTTGTATATTTTTTCCTGCATCTCCTTCGATTATAATATTTTCCAAAATTTTTTTGAAAGTTTATAATTAATATATAAGCTTTCAAAAAATGTTTATAGTTTTTTAAAACTAGACCCCGGATCTAAAATGCAGAAAGATTTTTGGAAAATGTTTTTTTTTTTTTTTATTTTAGCCTCTATTGAAGGGGGTGATATATTTAGAGAAAACCTTAGTTAAGCAAATTTGTTAAACCTATATGAATATTTTTAGAAAACGTTTTCTTAAAATTTATTCCTCATCTCTAAAAAATATATAATCTTTTTTATTTTTTGGCTCTATCTATTTTAAGTTTTATTATAAAAAAAACGTTATTTTTCACTTTTTCTAAATTAAAGTTTTTTATATTTTATTTTTTTTTATAAACGGAGATGTATCAGAAAAGTTTTGTAATCAAAATTAAGCATAACAAGATGATTTATTCAAATCTGGGTGATTAATCTACAAATACTAATACAAATTCATATAAATAAATCAAAAAAAAATTTATTACCATAAATATGATAAAAATTTCAAATTGATTTGTAATAATAATTGACAACAAAGTAAACTTTTAAACGCTTACTATTCCATTTAAATATTAAAAATATGTACAAACTTTATTTATAAACTAAAATTGTTGATTTAATACAGAATTATGTTTTCATATTAAAAAGCAGAAAACGTATAAGGTTGTAGGATTCTTTTAACAAATTACAGTCAGAATGTGACCTTAGATGGTTTTATTAGTTGTACGAGTATATACATCCGTTTGCATACACAAGAAAGCACTTCCCGTAGGTTTCACTGCAATAACGAAAAATTATATAACACAGTGAATGTTCTGTTTCATATTTTCATATTTCCATTTCGTATTTTCTTATTGGATAATTTTAGAAAAAAATAAGTTTTAGAAAAATTAAAAAATGAGATTTTTTTAAATTAATCCGTTTAGAAATATATACTATCTTTTTATTTTCACCACTGAGATTGCTTTCGTTGATTTTTTTGTACAGGAAGTTTCTTTGGTAGTCCTGTAGAAATTTTTTCTCAAATAAATTAAGTGAAAATTTTTTTAAATAAAAAAAATATGTGATCTCTGTGAATGTATGAAGGTATTGTTTTGTCAATCTCTGTTTACCGATTCTTTTCTGTATGCTGTCAATGAATAGTCTTTTTACTCAAACCTGTGAACTCACCCGTATATTCAATTAAAATTTATTTTTCTGCTATAAGCCTCCAAAAACGGCATCCGGTTTTCTTTATAAACAATCGTTTTAAAAGCCATTTTATACGTTGCAAACAACTAAACTATTTGAATCCTTACTTTAACTTAAAAGCCTACTTAAAATTCAGCCAAATAATAATTCTTAACATATTAAATTTTATTTAATCTTTTAATTAAAGCTTTTAATTTAAATCTTAATATTTTTATAATTTTTAAGTTTTAAAACCTAAAATTAAGCATACGCGTCTATGATAACGTCTTATGTTAATTTAACAATAGCTTTACTTAAGTGCATTGTTTATTGTGATAAATTTATTAGACGAAAAACCCCGTAAAAATAGAAAATATAGGTATAAAAAGAACTTTCATAAATTATCTAAAAAATAAGAAATTTGTCGCTATATTTTGTAAAATTCATCAGCATATAAAGTAGTTAAAATTAAAGAAATTTTTAAATAGAACGAAGAAACATTTAGGACCCCGCCACAGAATAAAATTAACAGCAGTGGAGATGATTTTTTTGTCTTCAGTCATTTGACTGGTTTGATGCAGCTCTCCAAGATTCCCTATCTAGTGCTAGTCGTTTCATTTCAGTATACCCTCTACATCCTACATCCCTAACAATTTGTTTTACATATTCCAAACGTGGCCTGCCTACACAATTTTTCCCTTCTACCTGTACTTCCAATATTAAAGCGACTATTCCAGGACGCCTTAGTATGTGGCCTATAAGTCTGTCTCTTCTTTTAACTATATTTTTCCAAATGCTTCTTTCTTCATCTATTTGCCGCAATACCTCTTCATTTGTCACTTTATCCACCCATCTGATTTTTAACATTCTCCTATAGCACCACATTTCAAAAGCTTCTAATCTTTTCTTCTGAGATAATCCGATCGTCCAAGTTTCACTTCCATATAAAGCGACACTCCAAACATATACTTTCAAAAATCTTTTCCTGAGATTTAAATTAATTTTTGATGTAAACAAATTATATTTCTTACTGAAGGCTCGTTTCGCTTGTGCAATTCGGCATTTTATATCGCTCCTGCTTCGTCCATCTTTAGTAATTCTACTTCCCAAATAGCAAAATTCTTCTACCTCCATAATCTTTTCTCCTCCCATTTTCACATTCAGTGGTCCATCTTTGTTATTTGTGCTACATTTCATTACTTTTGTTTTGTTCTTGTTTATATGGAGATGATAATGTAAACAAATTCTTTTAACCGGGTATGTTTTTTTAAATAATATACTGAATTTTATAATAGACAACACATAACTTATTAGATCATACCAAATATTTTATTCATTTCATACCTTAATTAATAAACTGGAAAACAACGTACACTATTAAATATGCTAAAATTACGAAAAAATTTGTTTAATTATAAGAATACGAACATTAACCTGGGCGTAAAATAATGAACAAATGTGATAGACTAACGAAGCGCAATATTGCGCCGTACCTGTCTGTATACCACTACGAATTCAGTGTGTGTGTGTTTCAGAGAGAGAGAGAGAGAGAGAGAGAGAACAATCTATGAATGATTGCATCATCTACTATACAACAGTTAACACTACCTAAAAATCAAGGTTGTGTTTATACAGTGTTCAAAAAGGGACGCAATCGTATGGAAAAATGAGGAAGTTACAATAGTTGTTGAAAGTGGCTTCCGTTATGCGATTCACATAATTGAATGCATTGCATGCTCTTAAACACATGTTGTAACGTTTGTTGAGGAATTGCAGCGAAACATCATTTAATATTGCTATGCAATTCGGGACTCTGGTGTGAGGATGAGTTTTGTAAGCAGCATCCTTAAGGTATACCCACAAGCAAAAGTCAGGAGGGGATAAATCTTTTTTTTTAATTTTTTTGTATCTTCCTAAGCATACTAGTAGTGCAAATGGCAAAAAAAAAAAAAAAATACTCTGGGAACAATATTGGGACTGGGGGGAAGTCGATGAAAGTTTAAAAATATCGATTTTTTGAATCCTTTTAAAACTTTTTTTTTATTTACTATATTAAACTTTTAATAATAATAATATTACGATAAAATTTCATCCTAATTCACTTAACACATAATTGTAACATATAATTGTTTGAACATTTTTCAGCGGAATGTTTTTTTTATTTTCTTCAATTTAACATAGTAAACGTAGAAAAACAAATAAACTTTCTTGAAAAGTGAGTTTCGTAGTAGAACAGAAAAAAATAACGATTTTTTTTAATCTTTTGAAATTTTTTTGGTTTATTTAAAGATATATTGAAAATTTTACTATAAATTTCCGCCATAAATTGACCCAACTCCAAAAAATAAATCTTAGGTTACTTTTGCATGTATCATTATTTTTCCACTATATAGAATAAATAACCAACGCCAGGAAAGTGTTACAACTTTGTTGTAAGCTTTTTTAACATATATACATATATTGTTTACAATAATTATAATATCGTATTTATCAATAAGCCTGTTTTTCGAGATATATTTATATTTATAAAAATGATTTTATTTTCAGTACGATTAACTGGAGATTTAAAAACGGTAACGTTTCTTTAGTTTCAGTTTCACAGGTAAATTTAATGTTTTCGTTGTATTAGTTTATTCATTAATTCTTCTTGTAAATTAAAAAAAAAAAAAAAAACAGTAGAAATAAGGTAACTCAATCTAACTAGGGGGAAATAATAGAATTTCTTTTTCATTTCTAGTTTATCCATGAAGGAATTATTTAGAAATCCATATATTGGTTACATATTGCTGTTCTATTAATTTATAAAAATTGTTATTAATTTGAACAGCGTTTTTTCGAATATAAACTTGACCTTTTGTTTTTAATCTTTTGTTTTCCTGAATTTTACAAGAATCAATAGATTGGCGCTTACCCGATCCAATAACTGCACTGCTTTCTTGATAGAGTACTGGAATTTATAGCAAAATACCTATTAGGATCATCTAATTCACTTAAAATATATATATTTTTTCGAGGTTAATTGTAACGAGAAAGTTATAATAAAACTTATGTTTCATATACAGAGACGAGCTAAATAGCAGAAAAAACTACGCTACTATAAATTTCTAGAGATATATCTGAAATTTAGAGGTGGAAGTTATGTCCAACTGATTCACATTCGGCGTTGTTTGTAATTTCGTTTTGTCTCGCTACTCGTTTTACTTTACTGACACTTGTTTTACTTATAAACACTTTACTGATCACAGTTCACCAAAAATATATTCCAAGCCTGTGTCCATTACTTCACAGAATAATTACATTCGAATATTTTTAATTAAAAGAATGTAAAGATATTCGAATAATTAGCTTATTGAAGTATAATGTTAATTTTGTTCAATTTTACCCGTAAAAGTGTTATAGATGAAATTCATAATTTAGTTTATTTAATATTATTTTAGTACTTTATTAACTAATCTGTATTAAAGTGAAATATTTCTTAAATAGGATGTAGAAAACTGAATGTTACGTTATATAATACTTTGATTGGCTGTATTTTAAATTGTAAAGAATATTAACTACGCTTGAAAATCATTGTACACTGCACTCAATATCAACGAATAACAGATCGCTGTTAATATTTTTCACAAAACGGAATTTTATTATTGTGTCTGTATTTCTTTATAAGATGTCAGAAATGCTTTCATTCAATTCAGCGACACATTACTTCTTATGATCCATTACTATGATCGAGATCTCTCAGATTTTAGTACGAGACAAAAAAAAGTAGATTTTAGGGGATGTATATTTCTCATACATTTTACGGCGGGCTTTAACTTATTAACAGAAAAGTGATCGTGATTTGTAACTCTGTAATTAATTTCACGGATCGACATACTGAAGCGGATATCGATTAGTTTCCATCTTTCTTCCTCCTTGGGGCTGGACTTGCTTTATTATAAACAGAGCTCCAAAGGAAGATTCAGGAGAATTTTCTCCCTCGTACACTTATTCCGCCATCTTTATTTGGATAATTAACCAAAATTACGGACACCGCATGCCACAATCGCTTGGTCAGCAGTTTAGTTCTAACGATGTAAGCTGTGATAAGCGCGCCGAATTCTCTCCGGCCCGTTTCCCTATGGTGAAGGATCCGATAGCACAAGAATACCGTGTGTTCTGCAGTAATGTCCTTCCCGGAATAATTACAATCTGCGAGGGTCTCAGCGTCCGCGCACACAGATATGCCTTAAAACAATCGTGACCAGCAAGGATCAGGGTCAGTTTGTACTCCAGTTCTCCATGTTTGCGGCGCAGCTATCTCAGGAAGTCCGGTATTAGTCTGTAGGTCCATCTTCCCTTCGTTGACTGATCCCATCGATAGTGAAACCTGATTTCAACAAAATGATGGTATACTATCGTACCTGACAGGACAAAATAATTTTTCTATTCTTGGTGTTTTTGAAATTTGATCGTCTTGAAGCACTTTCAGCTCCTATGATAATCGGATTGGAGATTACTGCTTTACTGGGTGTATTATTAGATTCCTCATGATAGGGAACAGTAAAATAAAAGGTGTCGAAACTATCAGAGCAAGCTCAAACAAATCAAACTGTAAATTACTGCATAGATACTATGTAATCAAATGATTTATATGTTTTGAAACAAAACGAAAGATCTCTAACAGAGATCACTAACACAAATTTTAGATATTCTTTTATTAGTCTGAAATCTAAAATTAACATTACTGATCTGTGAACTTTACAATTAAAAGTTTGTAAACTTTATCGATCTATAAAATTAGTATACACTAACTTTTTGAAAATTATATATTTTTAATTGTAATATTTTAATTAATTTCACACGTGGAAACTTAGCATATTCTTACGTGCATATGAACAATAGAGCGTGTTAATTGTAATTACTTAGTTTTAAAAAAAAAAACTGTTTTATGGATTAGATTCCGAGCTAATGAATAACAAATTTACGAATAAATACTTTTGAAACAGCAGCGAGTAGTTACGTAAACATAAATTCAGAAAAAACACTATTAAATAATTTTTTTAAATGTTAGCTTTTCCAAGTATTGTCACTCATCTTTAATAAGAAATCATTATTCATTTGTTAGGGGTTTCCTTTTGTTTGATAAACAATACAACTAAATTTATTTATTATGGGTTAATGACAAGTTAAAACTTGTTTAGTAAATAATATGTTGAACAACCTGCACGAGTTTAATTACACGTGGAGGATAAACACTGTTTTATATGTCGCAGTAGCTTTTCATTATTTGACCCTAACAGCATGTAATCTCCGAGGAAGTTTATTAGAATCGTATTTACTCAAGTTAACAAAGAAACAATAAATAAAGAAACAATTAATTGAACTGATTTAAAGTCAATCAACGAAAATTAAAAAAATTAAAATTAAATTATACATTTAGATATTCCAGTCAAAGTTTTTCCCATAGATTTTCTTCATCATTCCAGACAAATAATGAAGTGATTCCTTCTATTTTCCGTGAGTAACACACCTATTAATTGTTGGAATGATCTACATAACGCACAGTTTATCTTCTGATCTCAATAAAATATTTATTTATTAATTTATAAAAAAGATTGTACAGGTAAAATTAGCCAAAATTTACAGAAATGTTTAAAATTAACGTTTGTTGGAACATAACGTTCGTATGAAATAAAGTAATACGTAATTTCATTATCACAGTTATTTCTTTAACTGATGGGAAAATATTTACGTTATAATTATACATGTTGCAATTATATCGAACAATAATCTACATGTTAAGCTTAATAATATTAAATTTCCCTTACCATAAAGAATACGTTGGGTTAAAAATCAGTTTTCCCCTAGAGGCAGATTTAAATTCTGTAACAGTTAGGAAATTTTGATCTTGCAGTTTGTAGTACTATTCAATTCTTGTTCAGTTCAATTTATTATAAGTATAATAATGGCGTTAATATACAAAGTAAGAGCGAGTTTTTATATTCAGTGTAGGTGGAAAAATAATTAGAATATTGATGACATATGTCAAATTTCATACGTGGTTTCGTAATATTAACCTGAATCTGCTTACAGTGGAGAGGCTCCACGTACATATTAACTTTAAGTTCATATGCTATCATTTGCTATGCGTTCTAAGCGTTGATTTCAGTCTTCCTTATTTTGAATCACTTGTTTAAACGATCGTTTTATACCTAATTTCATTATGCACTCGATCCCTTAAAGTGCACCTCTTAACTGCTCATAGGAATCTCATTTCAGAAGCAGTGATCCTGGAGCAATGACTTATTGTGCAGTAACAAATTTCTGCACAACTACTAGAGCACTAATAATGCTATAGAATTTAAGATGAGTCTCTCTTGAAGCTTTCCTATTGAGAGCTCGTCTTATCGTACTGTACACAGAATGAAATTTGTTAAGATTCCTCTCTATATCTCTATCACCGCCAAAACTCATATCACAATCCAGGTAATTAAAATGTCAAATCTGCTTCAATGTTTTATCATTAATGGCAGTTTTTGTTCTTACTGAATCCTCTCCTAAAAAAAGCTGTTGTTTTTGTTTTATCCAGAGATTTCCGTGATGTATTTGCCACAAACCTTGTATAACCTAAACACCGCTTTCTGCAACAGATCTTCGGTATTCTGAATAATTGCCTGATCATCCGCATAAAGGATAGTGTTGAGAAAAAACCCTCATCCAACTTAATACCTGGGCTTACATCCAGATCCCACATTCTAACAAGATCATCCAAATACACGATAAACAAAGTTAGAGAAAGATTATAACCTAGTTTTACTTCTCGATTTACAAGAACAATTCTTGAAATTTTACATCCACACTGAACAACTATGGATGAACCAAAATCTATTGATTTAATACAGTTTATTAGATGTAGTGAATAAACTTCTTTTCTTTATTACGTCACGTGGTTTACCTCTATCAACTCTGTCAAAAGCTTTGGTATAGTCAATAAAGCCAAATACATCATTAGATTAAATTCTTGTCGCTTCTCAATGATTTGTTGCAATGGAAAAACATTATCGGCACAAGAATGTACTTCTCGAAAATCACTTTGTACGTAACAACATAACTTCGAACTTTGAAGCCGACCGTTTAAAATTTTGCTACAAATCTTTTATGCAATATTCAAATGCCTTATACGTCTATAATTCCTAATTTTATCTTTCTTAAACAATGAAATTACTTTAGTTACAAACCATGTTTCCGAAATTTAACAGGATTTCCGACATAAATTTATAAGGTGTAAAACGGGAAGCTGGAGTGAAGTTCTACCATACTTCAGTAACTCCAGTATTAGTGCCATCTAGACCAGTAGCTTTCCTATTTTTTGATATCTTCAAACTTTCTTGAAACTCCTCATACGAAATAAAATCAACCGCAGCATTGTACAAGGTGTCGCTTCTACTTCACTGATTAGGTTGAATTTCTAAGGAATTTATTTTACTAGGACATTCTGCTGAAAGCAGAATGTCCTAGTAAACTGGGATAATTGTGTTTACTGGTACGATGAAAATCCTTACAAAATTACAAAGAAAAAACTTAATGTATCTCAGGTATATATTTGGTGTATCTCAGGTATTTGGAAATGCATGGCAACTTAAGTCGTAAAAAAGATGGCGTCTATGTAACAGAAAACATTTTGTATTCTACAATTTAGCAAAACAGAGTGCGTAATATCGGTTCAGCGTGCGTTTCAGGATAGATCCACCATCGAATAAAACAATGGTTGCCGGTATAAACAAGTTAAAAAATCGAGGTATTTATGTTAGGGGAAAAGCCCAGGACGACCAAGCACTTCAGAGGAAACCGTACAATGAATTCAAAAGGCTTTTCAGCAAAGCCCGGAAAAGTCTACTCATCGCGCTAGCCGAGATCTTCGATCCCTCATATTACTGTTTGGCGTTCATTAACATGACGCTTGAATTTCAGTCCGTACCGATCACAACTGGTACAAGCTCTTCGTGTAAATGACGAAAGAAAACCTAACGATGTTTGTAATATGCTCTTGGTTTGCTTGGCATTTCTCCCGCCGCCACCCCATTCCGTCACCCTAAAGCATAAGAATGAATGTCTGTGCCACAAACGGCTCGAACAGTTTAGCGACCAGTATCCTAACATAGCTCCTACAGCTTACCTAACAGCGTGTGCGGACTAAGCGTGGTGCTATACACCATCGGCTTACGTGTCCCAACCGCTCACTTGTCATATATTTGCTAAAATGGGTAGGCGCCCCCGTCAAATACTAAAAATATATATGACAGCCATAATAAAATTTATTTCGTCTAGGCAGCTATTAGCTGCCACGCCTAGGTCGGTGAATGCCAGCAAGTACCTGTCCACAATTTTATAGCGCTTGGAGCCATAATAATTGGCTGGTGGTCAGCCATACTCAGGGTTAGCTTCCCACGGCAATACGTTAAGAGACTTTACCTTAAGAAAACTACGGATGCCGGTTGAACAAAGTAACCTCATCTAGAACTCCCAGACATCCGACAATGCGACTTTCGCTACATTGACTCGCCACTTATGAGTGGCCAATTTTCCCCTTGACCTTTAGTTCCAGGGTGGCCCGGTCTCTGCCCCCCCCCCCAAGAGCAGGGCAGTCAAATATCAGGTGTTAATTTGAGTGGACCTCCCCGCAGAGGCAGAGCTCATCAGTTGCCAGGCGGAACCGAAACAGATATTGATTCAAATTAACGTGACTGGTGAGCACCCGGGCACCCGATGCCCTTTAAAACAAGCTCAAGGCATACCATCCCCCCAAATCCTGTATAAACTTATACAAGGATCTTTCCTTAGTCGTGGTGTCTCATTCCAGCTGCCACACTTCCATTGCGAGGCTCTGCAGCCTCTTCCGTAGGCGGGAGATGGGCAACTGAAAAAAATTTAGATCGGGTGCATTGTGATCACCGTTCCGCTCCGGTACTGGCCCGGCTCGAAACCGCATCCCAAATATCTCAGCCTCCCGGCCTCTTCGCTATCTCCACATGGTTGCCCGAACTTTCAGCAAAAAATCGATTGGGAGAGCCTTCCCCGCTACGGTGGTAGCCTCGTAGGAGGTTGTTTTAAAAACATCAGTGCATACAATTAAAGCTCTGCGCTGGGCACTCCTTAAATTTTGAAGAAGTGCTCTATTCATATCCAACCTATGCGCCCAAAGGGACGCTGTGTAAGAGGTCATGCTTTTGAAGACACCTCGGTACACCATGTACATTTCACCGCCCACCAACCCATAGTCTTTCTGAGCAATCCTCCTAAGTTTGTGCATCACTGAGACGGCGTCCGCCGCTACTTGCCTAATGTGGTTGCTAAAGAGCAACTTTTCATCAAACAAAACACCTAGGTACTTATGAACTTTAACACTTCGTCTGCACTCTTGAGAATCATAAGTACCCTTGCACCCTTCTAATATGATCTTAGTCAATATGGAAGACGGTAGGACAGTAACAGGACATTCTTATTTATCTTGAGATGCTACTGGTTATAAAGAATTCATTTTTCAGCAAGATGAGGCTCTGTCACATCGGCACAGCTGAGTTCGTAGACTTTTAAATGAAATATCGCTTCAAAGGTAGCTCAAGACTTGGTACTATACTTCTGGCTCCCGAGATCTTCAGACATTACACCTTGTGACTTTTTTTTGCAGGGATATGTGTAACATAGCGTATAGTGTATATTCCACGATGAACACTTACGATTTGGATGAGCCGGAAACCAGGATCACAACTGCACTTCTGTAACAGAAAACTGTCTGCAACGCGTTACGGAAGAATCCAGCTATTCTCTTGATGTTAACGGTGCAGCAGATGAAGGTGCATAGAACATTTATAACTTGGTAAGTGAAATTTAAAAAAAAATTTAATAATATATAATTCGTCTTGTAATTGTAAAATAATTTTATTTCGAAATATATATGAAATCGATCATTATTTTTGATAAATGCTGTGTTTTTTCGAATTCCAACATTTTGAACCACCTCAACCTGTCACTTGAAAAATCAGTTGAATTTTATAAATCAGAACAAAATTTTTTTGGAACAGAATATATTATATCGTGGTTGAACGATGCCAAGAATTCATAAGGACAAATATTCAAAAGGTCGATGCTTTAAAAATTTCTTCTGATGTGCACTAAATCTGTAATAATAATAATAGTTTCAAAAAAAAAAAATTGATTTGTTTAACTTTTTTCCATTAATAATCTGGGAAACTGGCATTTAGAACACCAGTATAATTATAGTAGTCTTTTAATTATAATTTTATTAAATTAAATGGGTTCTTTAAGAACAGTATCTGGAAAATTATTCACAAAATAATAGCCTTTCCTTATCGGTAGGCAGAATAAACCGCCTCCACCACAATCCTTTAGACATATCACTGTCTACAGGATACTAATTATCAAAGGAAAGCCGGAGATACAATTATTAAATCTAAATAAAAATATTCAATAAAGAAAAACAATAGAATGTTTTTATTCAGAAACAAAAGAACTGTAATTAACGAAATGCGTAAATAGAATACATTGAATAATAAACGAAACGATGGATGACGACGATGATGATGATGAGAAGGAAATCAGAGTGCGAGAAAGAGAGAGAATGAGTGAGAATGATAATGATTGAGGGGGGGTAATGGAATAGGGATCAACGGTGAACATTTGAATATAGCCTTGTAAATGTAAATGGCCAAATCCCGCTACCACTTTCTCTACTACCACTACCGAATGCTGAATGCTACCGCCCAACGCATTACTACTGTCCATATTTATGTCCAACCCCGGTCCCAAAAGCAAGCTTTGATTGCCACCCTCACTCGATAGATGGATATATATAATATATGCTCGTGTATATATATATATATATATATATATACTCGTGTATATATATTAAATACGTAATATTCTAATCCATTATATTGCGTCATCAATTGTATTATTCTGTATCATATATCGAATAATTATTATTCATCTGTCACAATTGTTAAATACTCATCCCTTCAAACAATATATATAAGTTTATATTTGTGAATAATTATAATTGTTTTATTAATTTAAATCTGTTACAATTAAATTGTCCTAGTAATAAAAATAATTATTTGTTTTTACAGTAACAACAGGCTGACGTCCAATAAACAGTTACTGATGGATAATAATGACTTTTGTAGCGTGTGAAAAATGTCATGCCTGCCAAACCCGAAACGTGATGAAAAGATACAGACGCTATAAATTCATCACTGAAATCGGTTAATAATAATGTGTTTCAATCGGTAAAGACATAATAAACATTAATAATATTTCCCGCTTTGCAAAATTAGTTATTTATTTATTTTTAATACATAGAATACGAATACGCTAAAAGATAAAAAAAAAATAATAATAATAATAATCAGTTTAAAATTACATTTAAAAATTAATTTCTCAAACATGGTACCGCTGATATGTTAAATAAATAAATTAAAAATTAATATAATTCACCTTACCAGCACGTTGATACGTTTTCTAGGTCTTTCGACTTAATTGGAAGTCATCATTAGGAGTTAAAAATTAATGCATTAAAGTCAAATTTTAAAAATCATAGTTAAAATTTAAAAAAAAAATGACTGTCCCGATCCTACTAGTATACTGAAGGAATAATAATTTAATTCCTGATGATGGCTTCCAAGTAAACCGATAGATCTAGAGAACGTATCAACGTGTTGGTAAGGTGGATTATATTAATTGTTAATTTATTTAGACTTAAAAAGATTACATACATCAAAAATTAATTCTGAAATTATTTTCCCGTTGAAACAAAAAAAAGCAAAAAACATCTGAATTATTGTTTAATTTTGATTTATATATTCCAGAAACAACAGACTGATTACTGTTTCTTTATGCTGGATAAATTTTGTAGCAAATGAAAAAAAAAAGACAAACCTGAGTGGTGTTTGAACCCAGATCTTTTGAGAAAAAAAAATGTTCTAAATCTTAATAATACCACATAAAATTCCTTTAGGTAGAATATACATTGCTGATAAAATATTTTGGAAATATGATTTAATTTCTTAAGTTTTAATATATGTTTCATTTTAATAAACTTCAAAAAATCTTAGTTTTTATTTAGTCTCTGTGACTTTATTCATACCATTTTACTCAAAATCAAATCCCCTGCAAAAAGTTGTTTTTATAAATTTTACGTGTTTATTACCAATTTAATAAAGTTATTTTACGCCAAATATAAAATACTGTGTTTTTCGACCCCAATCCTTTGCCTTTTATCCAGCTTTCGCAAAAACTACTATAAAAGAAGTTCTGGGACATATTTTTTTCAGTTTTTCAAGTTAAATTTCAGCAAAAACCATAAAATTTACCTCTTAATTTGGGTCTAATAATTACAATCTAACTTAATTTTACCGAAGGCGCGGAAATCGGTACGAAATCTTTTGCCACCCGATTACTCACTAACGAAGCTTTTCCAAACCTTTTTGTTTCATATGAGTTTTTTCTTTATTTTTTCACGTAGAACATGTCTTGAAAGTTTGTTACAGTTTTCGTGAATCATTCCTTTGAATGAATCTATTCTAATTGAAATATATTTTTATTCATATCTATATAAAAAATATAAACATTTATTTAGAAGAATATATTTTTATCAATAAATTCAACCATTTTATTAACAAATTACATATTAAAAAAAGAAAATAAAACATGATTCTTCTTTTATAAACCTTTTTTTTTTTTTGTAAAATTTCTAGAGAGAAAAGTGTAGAAGGATGAGAAACCGATTTAAGATTACCTCACTTCTTCAATGGTCCAAGCAAATCTAATCATTTGACTTCATCTTTCTTATCAAAAGAAGAGTAGAATTTTCTATAAAGGAAATATTTTTTTATAAAAGAAAATATTAAATTACAAATATAAGTCACACATCGTAATTTAAGTTGAAAAACTGCCAAAAGCTTTACAAAATTATACTAAATTTATTTATTAATAAATATAAGATAAATATTTAATAAAACAAAAATAAAAATAAAATCTTGGTATATATATATATATATATATATATATATATATATATATATATATATATATATACCGAGTGTCCTAGGAAGGATTCTGCTAAAATTCATAAGCTTATTTCTTTTATTAAAATAATGAAAAATGTTCACATAAACATGGGTTCAAAAATGCTTACGGCTAGTGAAAAATTTCGCCCCGATTTCTGTTCCACCATTGAAATAAAGCCGTATTGACATTCTGGGAAGGTAAATTAAGGGGGGAATTTAGTGGTTTCTTATGATCTTTGACCTGAAAAATTCTTAAAATGGGTTCACAATTGTATCCCCATTGTTTTCTACGAAATAGAGTGTAATAAACAAAAAACGTTGAGTTGGAAAACACAATTTTTTACCTCTGGCGTAAAGAAAATTTGTTAAATTGTCAGTTAAAAAATTAAATTTATTGATTAAATTAATAGAAAATTTAATTCTGAGAAAATTGATGTAAATTAAGTCAATAAAAAATAAATAATATTGCAAGAAAATAATGTATTCTTTAATGCAGAACAATATGGAAAACATGAATTAGAATTTTAGATTAAAACGAATAGCCTTCTATTATTGGATAAAATTGTAAAAACGAACTATTCTAAAACCAAACAGAATAACATAAGTTATTCTTACATTACATCAACTATTCAAAATGTCCGCCATGAAGCTGAAATGTCCGCCACATTCCAGCACGCCGAGTTACAGATGAGACAGCATTTTCTAGCATTGTTGGGTTGCTTTTGATTTCTTCAATGGCCCATTCTTTGTAAAAGTTCATTTGCACTTTCTGTTTTTTGTGCTTATACTAACGCTTTCATATATCCCAAAAAAAAGAAATCCAAGGTATTCATATCAGTTGATCTAGCTGGCCATAATTGAGATCCATCTCGACCGATCCAGCGTTTAGGAAATGTTTTAGTCAGATAATGAATAACAGGACCAAAAAAAAATGGCTGGTGCGCTATCGTGTGGAGATGCATATCAGTTCTTGTACTGGTACATCCTCTAAAAATATTGACAGCTTATCTTAAGAAGGTTCAGGTACCTGAACGTTATGGTGAGTCTACCGCTGAAAATCCGATAAGAACAGGCAATTTTCTTTTCACGCTGTTTTGCAATAGCCATTTAAAATAATTAGGCCACAGGTGTGATCACCTTCTTCAAGACATTGAACTGGTTGAGGATGATATCGATAAAGGCCTTCATTGTGTAATGTCCGTCGTATACAGCCGCGTGGAATCCCCAAAAGTAAAGATAATCTACGAGTACTAGTAACTGGACTTCGCTCTATCATACGTAAAATCTGCTCATTTGCATTTGTTTCCCCTTCTAATATTACAAATGTTCTGCTTTCTATTAGATGTCGGTGAGTATGTGCAAATACTTGCCGACTAGGAATGTCTGGGTTGGGAAATCGACGATATTCTTCAACGGCTCGTGTAGCATTGCCGATACAAAAACCATAAATGAAATGAATGTTGTCATATTTCTGATTTGTAAATTTATACGGCATTTTTCTTTTATTACAGAAGAAATAATTTACTACTTACTATCAATAGCTTTAAAAATCAGTACAAATTAACTACTTAAATACACATAAATCACGAATGCACACTTCAAAAATTAAATAAAATTTTATACTTAAACTTAACTTAACAAATACAACACGTCGAAGCAAGATTCTGAATCATAACCACAATAGTGTTTGAAAATCTTGTTTGTAGAGCTTTGCTCCGTGGGAGGTTAAATACAAACTACTAATAGTGAATAGCATTACAGCGTCCCTAGTGGTGAATTAATGCGCTAATAATTAAAAAATAACATCATAATACTGCAGACCGACAAATACGTATTAGCGTAATTTTTCTGTTATTGTTTCACATGAAAGTACAACTAAATTGCTGTTGTGGGGGGATGTTGTTGGTAGATAATTTACATCAGTTTTCTCAAAATTAAATTCTCTATCGATTTAATTAATAATTTTTTTTTGTTTATTGACAATTTAACAAAGTTATTTTACTCCAAAGCTAAAACGCTTTGTTATTCAACTCAATTTTTTTTTGTTTATACACCTTATTTCGCAGAAAACAACGGTGATGTAGTTCTGGGACCCATTTTTAAAAGTTTTTCAGATCAAAAGCCATAAGAAATCATTAAATTCGCTCCTTAATTTACCTTCGCAGAATTTCAGTAAGGCTTCATTTCAGTGGAGGAACAAAAATCGGGGCGAAACTTTCACGAGCCGTGACTCGCTAACGAAGCGTTTTCGTATCCATGTTTATATACGAACTTTTTTTCATTATTTTAATGAGAAAAATACGCTTATGAAGTTTAGCAGAATCCTCCCGGAACACTCTGTATATGTACAAATATATATCAGTAATCTAAGGCAATTTTTTTACCGTTAATATTCAGTTTTAAATAATTTTTAAAAATAAATTTAAATACAAATACAACGCTTTTATAGTCGCAAAAAAAAATTATCGAATGATAATTATAAAAATTAACTTTTTTTTCACTGTTTTGCAAAAATTATAACTTATTATACATAGTAAATTCCTTGATAAATAAGCTTTTAAGAGCGTGTTATTATAAAATTTCATTCGACTAGTTACAAAAATTAATATTTTTAAATAACAATATCTGTGGTGTCTTCCTGGGTAACATCGATGAGGCAAATAATTAAAATATTAAAGTGCTGCAGTTAATAAAATCGAATACCTAATGAAATGCAGTTTATTACGGTTAATTTTACCGTAGTCTCTATCAAAGCAGGTACTAAATTTATTTTTAAACGTTATAAAAGGTAAATTCTATTACTAAGGAGATTCAACGATATACCCAAAAGCAATTATATACCATTATATACCAGTGATACTTTAGCTGTCTGATTTATCTGTTGAATGATCAAAAATTCTTACTCCAGTAAATCCAGTAATTTCCAGTAAAAAGTAATTTCCAGTAAATCTTATCATAAAGCCCTAGTACAGGATGTAAAATATGAACTTAATTGAATGAACATTATAAAGTTGTGGATAAAGGAAAGTAAAAGAACCCACAAGCGTAAGGGCAAACTGAACTGAAGGTTCAAAGAGCGGGTGAATAAATAACTCTGTAACTTTAATATAACGCAATTGTTCCTTCACTACGTAATTTTATAAATTAAATTTTACTTTTATTTATTTATTCTCAGGATCCCATAATAATATTTACAACAAATCAAGTTAATTTATTCTAAAAAAACCGTTTATTCCATATGAAGAATTTATCAATAAATATACATAACAGTTATGTACAATATAAATAAAGAAATAATAAATATAAGTTAAAAATTAAAAAATTTATCTTAATATACTCTTAGAAAAAGGATTATCGATTAGTTCACTGTAGGATATAAAACGATAAAAAAGAGTGGAATAACTGGAAAATAAGACATTACGACCGGGAGTTCTCTTCTAATCTTCCTTACACACCACCTCTTTATATCGGACAAAGTTCTTAATTATTAAATACGATTTCAATGAAGAAATAAAAAACTATTTCAAGATTATTATTCTTGGAAAGTTTATACAAATTTTTATCGAGAAATAAAATAATAAAGAACTAAGTTAATCGTAAAACAATAATTAAAAGTAAATAAACAAGATTAACTGTTTTGTATAGTTGACTTTAGAACTCAATTTTATTGTTAAACAAGAAAACTTACAATTAAAACGATTCGATAAAAGTTAAATAAAAACTGATCCTGTTTTTGTCTATTTGTTTTTTCTTTTTTTTCCTATTCCTGCTACCCAAAAGTTACTGCTTCCTAAAGTTAGTGCTGGATAGGTACTTTAGTGCCTAAAGTTAGTGCTTCTTAAAGTATATTACTTTTTTCAATTTTCTTCAACTCCTTTCCTAATTTTCCCCGTTTTATTACTTTTCCTTAATTAATTGATTCATGAAAGATCTGTTAATCGAATAAAACTTGGTAGTTATTCTGTATCGGGCCGACCATTCCTGTTACAATACTGTTCGTTGAAACTTAAATATTAATGTTAATGTTTCTATTTTTCAGTTAAATTCTATATAAAATGTGTGTACAGTACCGTAAAATTAATTTTTACTAATTTATATGTTAGTGGGATTTTTATAATACAGATGTTAAACTAGTTCGATCAGTTTTAAGCTAATATGAGGGGCTGATATATAGACCTGACTCAGTTTATTTTTTCACTATTGAAGTAATTTTTTCTGTCCGTTGTTAGTCCAATTTTTTGTTAAAATGTTATCTACAGAAAGTATATTAAACAGATAAAATAATTTGCTCACTTTGTACTGTAAATAGTCTGACTTAGATTAGATATTAGTCAAAAAGATTAAATTTGGAATTTATTGCAAGCTTGAAGTTGTTTATATTGCAACAAAAAAACTAGTGTTTCATAAATATTGTTTTTTTTTTGCAAGTTAAATTTATTAAAGATATTATATTTTCATCTATTTGTTTATTTATTATTGCTACAATCGTAATTTTTTATTTTAACTTTTCCTCAGTATCTACCGATGATGATGGTTAAAAATAGAAACGTAATCTTGTCTTCTATTTAACCACTTTAAAAAATAAAACGTTTATAATGAGCAAAAAAGTTCAAGAACCAGATCTTTTATATTTAAAAAGGAAAGTTTTTAATGATAATCACTTTTTTAACAGACTTCAAAAAAGGACGGGGTTATCAATTCGACTATATTTTTAAAAAAATTATGTTACGCAATATATCCGACGTTGGTAAGCCTGTTTTGATAGTTTTTTTTTTTAATCGAAATAGTCTCAAATAAATTTTAACCAAATCTGTTGATAATCTGAGGAAAAGCGCATTCCGCGATCGACATCTCCGTATCCCTTTGTCGCTTAGAATGTTGTAAAAACTGGTGAAATGGGTAGGCAACCATCAACATATTTCATTCTAAGGCCAATAGTCAAGTTATGAAATTTTATGAGTACAGCTTTCGGTAACTCTCCTTCCTTGTATATCAAGCCGAGGCGTTGAGCGTTGAAAACATTGCTCTTGCGTTTCGTTTGACAAACGTTTGGGTATTAAACTGACACGGTCAGCATGAATAAACTTTCATTACGTAAGAATCAACTGTTTTACGTTTTCATTTGTGAAAATCTACATTCTCGTTGAGAAGTCTCTGCGGACATATTTATGGTATTTCTTTCTATATTTTTCCATAAACGATCATTCCTTTCTTAGTATCTTTCCTTTAAACCTTGCTGTCTCATTTGAGCAGCGTGTTTAGTAGGCCTACCTATATTTTAATGTTGTAATAATATATATACACTATATAATAAAAATTAAAACCGACTTCAATAAATAATCGTACAAAAAAGTTGCAAATAATTGTATTTTTATTTATTAAACAAAGTAAAAGTATTTATTAAAAATAACTATTTTTGACACTGATGTCAGCCAACACAAGTTAAACAAAAAAAAAAAACCTATGATCTATATAATACAAATCCTTATTAAAACAGTGCAAAATTGGTATTAGAAGTTTTACTACAATAATATGAGATCTACAAAAAAATAATACAACAATAAAATGCGACATAAAAAAACATGATATAAGAATACTTAATAGATGCTTAGATAGATATATATTATCACCAAGTATATATGCCTTAGCGAACTCAAGATGAGGTATGATCGTGAAACGATCTCTCTTATATGCTCCTGAGATCCCATTTTACATGTGGGAATCCCGTTTAACCGCTTAGCGGTCGGTTGAGGTACTAACTTTATGTAACTTTATTTTTAACTTCTGTTGCTCCTGGCACTGACTTCAAAAATAGTTATTTGTTGTAAATACTTTTACTTTAGTTAATAGATAAATATATAATTGTTTGTAAATTGTAATTATTTGTAAGTGGTTTTTATTTTTTATTTTTATAAATTATTTTATTTTAGTTAGAAAACAGATCAGCTGTTATTATATTAGAAAATAATAAACTAGCACAAAATTGAGCATGAATAACAGGCTGTAAAATTCACTTATAAAAATGTTTTGGCTGGTTAACAAAATGGATCTGGAAGATCAGTGCCAATTAAAGAATTATGATTTTTGATAAAGTACATAAAAATTATTAAAAGAAAAATATGAACCGTTTATTCATATATGTTTTCACAGTGTTGACATATTTCATCTCGGTTTTTACCCGTGTAAAATTCGAAATCAGTCAAAAAATTCGTGCAAGAATAAAATATTCGAATTCCCGACTAGCCGGACAATTCTCTTGAACAAATTTTATTGAAAACTTATGGAATATTTTAAAGAAATATCTCGTAAAAAACGTGTTAAAAAAGTAGTATTGTAACTAAAAAGGAAAATATTTTTAACAGGTGCAGTCAAGCCCAAATATTACGAATGAGGTTTGTAATTCAGCTAAAGGACATATCTTATTTGTTGAATAAAATACGTAACTAAGTAAATCTACATGAATAAAAATATAAATTTAAAATTATTTCAGTTTCGTTCTATTAACTTGTACATTACTATAACCGGATGGATTAGAAATCTTTAATTTAAAAAAATAATCAATGAAATAATGTAATTAAAGAGAAATAGAGATTATTTGGTTAAATTTTATTTTCCTTAACATTAACTTTGTTTATACGATTCTATAAATAGTATTGCAATATTTTCGATCGGAAAAATTTGCGGTTATAAAGTTTTAGAAAAAATATGGAATCGCATTTTTCATTCAGGAACATATGCGGTTAAAAGTGGTTATTTGAGCGGAGGTAGCGGGTTTTTAGAGGGTACGAATTAAAAATTGTCAAAATAAAATAGATCTGTGCGGTTCGGTACGGGTTTGTACGCGCACGAATGCGCCTAACGTAAACGCGGTAACGAGTAGGCTGTTTTCTGTAGAACTGGATTCAAATAGTATACTGATTCTGGGTCAGTACTGAGCTGAATATAAAGTACAGCCCAAACACTTTTATACTGGTACAGCACGTATATATTTTACAAAAAATATACTTTCGACTAGTCGAATTGAGCAGAACGATAAAGAACAGTAAAGTCAGAAAAAAGTAACGTGAGTTACAGCAATATTAACTTTTCGTGCTCATAGTATAGTTTTATTTAGAAACGAATACTTATATTTAGATATCAAATATTTGACTTCACTCCGAAAAGAAAGTGTAAAATTATAGTTACCTGTAAGTTTTCTCTATTAAAATATTTATACCAAACATCTGTGTAAATAATCACAAATAGTAGCTTCAACAAACGGGAGTAAAAATTACGTTTAAAATTATATAATTCTTTTTTCTAAAATAGTTATTTCAGACTTAATTTTATTTCGAATCTCTTAAAAAAAAAAAAAATCGCTTATAAAATGAATATTTGACGTAAACATTTTTACAAAAATTTCTACCATAAGGGAATCAGAGTGAGTATCCATAAAAAATTTATAAAAAGTTTTTGAAAACTTGACAGGGTTAATTATTTTATCCAACTACGCCTTATAACTCCATAACAACTTAACCGATTTTCATGTAATATGTATTCAAAGATCTGTCCTTACTATGACTGGACATATAATAATGTGATAAAACTAAATTAACAGCAAAGGTGATACTTTTCCGATGAAACATATAAATTTTAAATTGTAATGAGTTGTAAAAGATAGAACATCGTTTATGATTAAACAATTTCAGAAAAATCTGTGTTATCGGGTTCTCTCACAATATACTTAATGAAAATTTTTATAAAATTAAACTTTAAAAAATATTATCGAAAATAAAATCGAGTTTCTAAAAAAACGCACTAAAAATTAAACAAGAAAAAATAAATATTTTTCAATTTTTTATTTATTTAATATTTTTGAAACCGGCAGCAATTTGGCCTTAACCTTCTATTCTCGATCACTCTTTTTATTATTTCTTCATTTTTTTTTCGTTTATTTATTTTCTCCATCCTCACATTTCTTTTTTTGTTAGTAACCATATTTCACAAATACACCAGTACATAACAAATATGAAACTTCAAAAGATGCTTCTTCAAGTTTAATCCCATCTTATTACATAATTTTTTTTTACCCATCGCTCTCCTTGTTTCTATTTCGTTTTCATTTTTTCAATCTTTTATTATCATGGTATCTAAGTTTTTTTACTTGTTCAATTCTTCCTTCTTTTGTGAAAACAAAACTACTATTTTCATATCCTTATTATTTTTGTTTTTTTTTTTTTTTACATTAATCGTAATACCATAATATCTTCTAATTTTGAAATCATTCGTTCAATATCTTGTACTTCATTTTCTAAACTTAAAATTTATTCTACTTTTTCATTAGAATTGACAAATATGCAGAAAACTAGGAAAACTTTCTTAAATATTTCATGAAAGGCAAAGTATGATAAAAAACAAATGTAAATACGTATGTACAATGTGTTAGTTTTTCACGGTATACATTCCACAAGATTTATTATTAAAGGAATAGAATATCAAATAAATAGGTGGACTGTTGACAGCGAAATGAATTAAAAAGGTGAATAAAAGAAACTTTACGCGATGTTGCCTTCCACTTAGTCACTCTACCTGTAATATTAGTGTTCTTTTAAATTGTATTTTGTAATTTAACTTGATAAAATTTTAATCGAAGCTTTATATTTATAATAACCTTTTTTTATCATAATAACCAAGTGTTTATTATTAATTTTAACTTACCAAGTAATATCTGTAATGCAATTTAGATTTTAATTATATCATCGTATTGTAATACGTGCATATCTAATCATTTAACAAATATTTAATACATTAATTAACGATTGGACATAGTCACGTAACTAATTTAATAACTAAATTCCCATAACGGTATAAATTAATTTAATTCTATTAATCAGTACGTAAATTAGGTTATACATTATATGATTCTGACACATTATCATATTGATCAGTATTATATCTTCTACAATGAAATATGAAGCCTGCTTTTGAGTGAAGTAGCTTATTAATGCTAATTCATAGAGATTTTACATACGTTTTGTTTTAAAGCTAGTTTTGTTGTAAATTGATCCGTGCAAAATACTTTATTCTAGATTATTCTGGATTATTTTCATAATTCGTTACCTAGTAAATACATTACGCTTTTGCGAATCGATGCGATTATGTCATTATTTAAAAAGCGTGTTTAGTTGTAGGAGATAACCCTTTCACCATACAACTACCGTTTATTGACAAACAGATAGATGATGAACGACAATTAATTACATATGAAAACTGGTTACAACGTATTCAGGTCACATTTAATGAATACTATATGCGAATCGGCTGTTCGACCGGTTGTTGACCTATGCAGAAACTGATCGGAATTTCTTGTGCCACGCATTGCTGTTAGCTCCCAGTAACACAGAGATAACGTCAAAAATGTAATATATCAGCCGTTTGAGATTCGGGTACTTAATAAAGGTCTTTATAGTTTTTGGAAGCAGGAAGGTTGCACTTTCAAAGACGGGTTCTGTTATATCTGAGTCATTTCATATACCAACCCGACTTGCTGGATAGGGGCCTCTATCTTGCGCCTAACTGGGTACCTCTATCAACTAAACCTGGGTACCGGCTAGCGTAGCGGGTACTTCGGGCCGAAACAGGTCGCTATGAATAGTTGTTAATTGGTAGAGTGGCACCGTCATGAATTAAATAGTGTCCTGTGAGTTTGCGTACATAGGAAAAATAATTTTTTTTTTACGTGTGGGAATTTTACCCATCCGAATATGTTTTCAAAACAGTGGTAGTTATGTAGAGAATATTATATATATAAGAATGGTTTTCTATAAAAAACGTTACTTTTCTATGTACGAAAACTTATAGGACACGTGTAGAATGGGGTGACTTTACCAATTTTGGCTATAAACGCAATTTTGTTCGTAACCGCTAGTGAACCCGAATCCAGTCTGGCGCCGATAAAAAGTCATTACTTTCGGAATCTAATCCCACTTGAAGTTGGAAACGTTAATTCATATGTCTCCCTGGAGGGAATTATAAATGACGACTATTGAATGAATCTTGGTACTAAATTTTGTTTTACGATCCACGGGGGTAATAACGTAGCAGCAGGATAGTCTTACGTCTACCACAGTGAAAGCTCTAACACAACATTCGTTAGGAAGTGCGTGTGATTGTAATCTAAAGAAATCAGGCGGGGTTAAAATCGTATGTGATAAAGTCTCATAGAGGTAAACGCATATTTATTTTGTTGTTCGTCAGCCAAACTGTAATCTGGACGAGGAAACTTGCAAAAGACGCAAATTTTGCCCACACAGGGCTCTTTCCGAAATGTAGAAACAAGTAGCGAAAATCCCTTTAATGAAATTCAACGAGGTTCGGCATTTATATTTCTCTTTGGCAGAAATTCACAGTCATGGTCAAGAATGAAAGAAGATATCCTTTTCTAGGTGTGAAATGTTTATACTTATTTTTGGGGAACTATCAGCAGTCAAGTACGGATAAACTCCTTTAATAATCTTTTGTTAGAAGAGAAATTATCGTTTTATATAAACTGCTTTAATAAATCGGTTAAATTATTCTAACATGTGAAAATAAAACCGATGGTAAATTTTAAAAAAACAAAAAAACAAAAAAAAAAAATCATCTACAGTCATTGATGCTTGTTGTATTGGGAAATTAAATTATTAAATTAAAATGTAGTGAATCATTATTTTGTTTGTTATTCGGTGTATAATAAGTATTCTAGAGGTTAACCCATTAAAATAAGAAAAGTTAAGTTACTTAATATAATGCCGTAATTATAAATATGTATTTTCAATAAAAATAGTATAAATAAAAATATTAATTTATAATCATGCTTAAGATTTAATTTTTTGATTTAAACTATTTTTTAATTATTGTGCTTTAAATCGTTTCTATAAAAATACCTTGAAATTAATAAAAAACAAATGTTACTGCAGTATTTATGACAGTGTACTAGTTCGACGATCGAAGATGGCTGAATAAAAAACCAATAGAGTGACGAATTATCTAGAAGATTCATATATGAATAAACGAATAAAATTAAACAAAAAGTATCAAAAACTATTGGATAATAAAAAAAAAATTATCATGAGTAACAAATTCGTAAAATAGTATGGACATAACAACGTACAGCTTTGGGTTACACCATAACATCATAACGTTGATGTAATCTAAGATTCAGTTTAAAGTACTTTGAATCAATACAAATACGCCCATAATGCACAGAGGTATGAACACACACAATGTATAAAGAAATTCAGTATTTAACGATTTGGTAATACATATGAAAAAATACTAGATATTAATCCATAACGTTATAAACTATTTTAACATTGAAATACTGAAATGATTGAAATTATTACTATTGCGAACAACCAAACACATTGATACATAAACAGTAGAGGGATACTAATGGGTTTTTCTTATTTAACCGACATAACTATTTATTGTTCTACGAGCATATTGCATACACATTTACATAACAATGCGTAAAATAATTGTTCAGTATCGTTTAAGAATAAAAAATAAATTAATAAATATGGATAAATAATATTTTGTACAATTATAAATTTCAAAATTAAAATGCTTAGCTATTTTGTTCCGCATTTTCAGAAAGTAGTTATTTTGATCAACATTCCACACACTATTATGTTAAGAATTTAAATAGGTAAATTATATTTTACATAATTTATATTTAAATTACGTACGACAAACTTTATCCTATATATTAAAAATATTGAGCTGATAATCTACTTCCAGTCCGTTTGGGCGTTCTACTGGACAGATCGGGCTGATTTCTTTTACTCTGCTCTGAATGACAAACAGATATGTCATTAAGCGTCATCGGACCCCAAATTTGAGTCTCCTTTGAAAATTCCTTTAAAAAATCCCATTTATTGCTTAACTGAGGACATTTCTGTGGTTATCACTCATAGGAAAATCACTCTGAGGGTAAGTTGATGTCTGATGACATCTGTGGGCCATTCCGAGCAGAATAAAAAAAAATCAGCCAGATCCGTCCTGCCAACGTCTGGACGGATTGGAAGTAGGTGTCGAGCATCCATTTTTTCTGAGGTAGGAAAGTAGAGAGAAAAATAAGGGGGTTGGGGGTGATACGTGTTGGAAATGGAGTAGGTTTTTAGCCGAATTTTTAAAATATATATATATATTTTTTCATTATTACTTTGTATAATGATGATGCGGAGCAGCACGGGACCTCTAATTAGCTATGAAATTAATTCTCAAACACGTCAGATTTCTTTTTTTAAATTCAGTACGACTAACTCAACCTCAGAATAAACCTTAAAAGAATCAATTAAAAATAAGTAAACCTTTAGTTGAATTTAAATTTATCAAGCACTATCAAATACGTATAAAGTAAAGGCTTATATTTAACAAAAAATTCTGCTAAGGTTAGCAGAAATCCGTTACATCGTTTAAAAATTTATAAAACAAAACTTATTAATCTAACAGCAAGCATTAAAACAACCTAACTTTTATAGCTATTAAAAGATATGGACGAATAAACATATGGATTTAATTTAAAAATCATAATGTAATCATGTTTTGTATTGTTCTATTATCATTTACAAAAATAAAGAAAAAAGGCTTTTGTCTTATTAAAAGATAATTACAAATAATGCTTTACTCTTCGTAAAGAAACAGTGACGTCATCAAAATAACTAAATAATAATTTTTTACCGATCTTTTCTTCTTTTTTTTATAACAATATTTAAAATATGATACATAAAATTAAAAAAAGTTTTTTTTTGCAAATATTGTTATTTTGTAATCGTTATCAAATGTACCTAAGAAAAATACGAGTATGACCTTAATTAGGGGAAATCTCGAGATACTGAGGGTGACCTTGCTCTACAGCCTCACCCCCTTGATCTTTTAAGTTGAAAATTTAGTGACATCAATGCCTCATAAAGTTTGTCAGAAGTAATCTGACGAAGTTTGGTCAAAATCGGTCCATTAGTTCTGGAGATATAAGATGATTTAGAGGCCAACACCGAACACACACAAGTACATACGAACATTAACGTCCGGAAAACTTTCATCCGGTTTTTGGGTTCCTTAGGTGTCAAACCGTCAAAATCCGGTGAAAACCGCATATGCCCAAATTGGACCTATTACAATACTTTTCCTTGTAGAGCTATAGCTTTGCTGTAGGGCTATCTAGACGGGAAAGTAAAAAAAACATTAGCAGAAAGATTTTAATTTTTTCTTAAACAGATAAGGAATAGAAAAACTTTCCCGCGTTTTAACTAAAAACGTTTTAATAATTTTAATTTCTAAGCGTACTTTTTTATGTAGATGAAAGTATTTAAAAAGCGTGTAATTTTAAGAATGGTACAATTTTTATTTTTTTTTTATTTTTAATTACCGGAATAATTCTTTTTTGTCAGTGGGGTGTAAGGAAACGTTCGATCATTTTTGTTAAGTCAGTTTAATACAGTGTAGGAAGGAATGGTAGGACGCATTAAAAATTAATTCAATTACATTACGCATTACTTTTTTATTATAGAAATTTATTTTTCAGGAATGATTTAACGGAAGAGAGGAATGATATCGTTGTAACTTTTCTGCTAATACATTCATGAGCTAATTTATTACTTCTACCCAGCTTTAGTGGAAAAAGCGTCGGTTTTGTATTAATCTACGAGAATTCATATATATATATATATATATATATATATATATATATACAAGAATAAAATATTCGTTGGTTGATTTAGAGAAATTACCAGGTTTTTTTAAATCCTTTGTGTTTTCAAACATATATTTTATTTAATTTATCTTTTTCTCCAATAAAACATAAATGAAAAAAATGACCGTATAAAGATTATTTTTAATACTGGCACAGTTTCGAAATTGTAATGTTCTTAAAAGTAATGAACATATTTATGCACATATTTCGTCGTTAAGTAACCTTGAATTGTTAAATCGTTACTAAGTGAGATTTATTTTAACTTTATTTGTCGCAGCGAGTGATGGTTCACGCTAAGTTACACGAAGTAAAGCAATTAAAAAACAAATATTAAAATAAATTAATACTTTAATAACATTTAATATCGTATGAAAGTCATAAAATACGAAATATAATGTAAAAATCCTTCTTTTATTTGATTCTTAAATCCTTTATTAATATTGCAACTTTACTTGCATAAATGACAAAATTTTTACTCACGGGGATTTCAAACTTTGGTTTAATAATTAAAAGGTAATTGATAGTTATTACAAAATTACAGCGCATTAAAATTAACTTGTAAATGTTTTAAAACACATAACCCTCCATATCTCCATTCAAGTAATTCTAAAATTTCTTGAACATCCATAACTCCGATATTGACGTACGATGCTGATGTAGATATTTTACCGTCGATTATTTCATATCCTTTCTTAAGGAAAAAGGATATTTATTTTCTCCTAATATACCGCACCTTTTTCCCCCCTTTTAAGAGGTGGAGGAACCGCATTCACGGGCGCCGATGCAGTGTCGGACTCGCTAACAGGTTCCGCAAGATAGTAAAAATGGTGTATGTATTCCTGCGCACTACCGACTAAACTACCATCCCTAGCGACCCGCCTCTTCTAGGAATAGCTGGTAAAGCATTACTTCAGAAAGGAGGATAAGCGCTCACACACACATTCAGACAACAAAGCAAATAGCAAGGCACATACACACACAATAACAGATCCGCACATAACTAAAACATCAGCACAAAACAACACCAAACACACTTATACCAACACGTATACACCAACCGAGCACAGACACAGGCACACCAAAAAATCTCGCAACACTTGTACTAACCATACGCATACTTATATGCCATCAGCTTTAGCTCGGAAGTGGGGGAAGCCCCCCGGATCCCAACCGGTGGAGTGATCGCGGCTTCATTGCATTCAGCCGACCATCACAAGATCGGGCGGTCCTCTAGGCTCAGGGCCCGCGGCCCTGTCCCCTGCACCGGAACCCCAGGGCCTTTATTTAAACTGCGGATTTTTTCTTCGGCAGAACGTAATTTCTCCATAACTGTTTTAGCATATCGGGCGACAGCCGCCCAGTGATTCTCACTGGTTAACATAATTTTCTGAAGGTCCTGAGGTTCAAATATTTCCTCTCTGCCAATTGCATCACGATCTCCTCACGCCCTACCAAAAATCTAGAACAGCGAAAAATACTTGAAAAGGCGTCTCTTCAACCCCAAAAGCAGGGCAGCTATTTGAGTGGTCCAACCCAAACCTACAGAGATCCCCTATGGCCCTAACCTAAATCCCCTATGGCCCACCAGCAGCTGCGTAAGATTAAAATCTATCGAGCCATGAGTTCTGCCAGACTATCTCCCGACATCGCATATCGGCCTGTAGGTCCATCGACCCTTCGCACAGCAGTCCCATCTCTACTGCCAATTCTTTAGCATTTCCTCAGTAATTGCCGCACTCATTTTTTTCTTTTCAACTAGGTCATAGCCCCGTATTCACGCATCCTCTTCCTATGCATAATCACGAAATCAATCGGGAGCAACCCGGAAATGACCTCCACGGCCTCCAAGGAGACAGTCCTGTAGGCTGTTGCAACCCTGAGACAACACTTCCTATGGAGAGCCTCCAATTTGCCTCTGTATTTCCCATACTTAGTAACATCCGTCCAAATTTCAGTACCATAAAGTAAGGTGGCGTATGCCACTCCGGTGAGTATCCTCCTCCTCTGTTGTCCTAGGTCTCTTAACTTCGGTAAAATGCCCGCAATATAGCGCATAACTCTCTCCGCCTTTTCAGAGGCTTCAAGAGCATGACTACCAAATCTCAGTCTAGCATCGATCCAAATTCCCAAATATTTTATCGCGGCCTTAGATTTAATTTTCTACCCTCCAACTCAATCGTCACTTTTGGCTGCGTTTAGCAAAAGAAATTACAACCATTTCGGTTTTCTCTGGCGCCGTCTGGAGTTCAGATTCCATCATCCAAGCTGCAACACAGTAATAAGAGTAGCTGATTTTCGAGGCACCCTCCCTCCGTGTATCCGCCTCGATAACCAATAATAGATCATCTGCATAGCCTATATCTTTTTTGCCCTGGAATATCTATTTTCACTACAAAAGTAACCCTGATGAGTTCTAGTACGAGTTGTGCCGGTGTTATTTTTGTACAACAAATCCTACCAGTAATAGAATTATAGAATATGTAAGTGTATCAGTTTTACACACACTAGAGTTTGTTTTTAGAATATGTAAAAAAAATAGTCGTTATTTATGAATAAAATAACTGTATTGTAATTATATGCAGACTAATATTCATAAAAAAATTTTTGATTTTTCCAAAATGTATTTGGGTTATAAGTTATAAAGAGATCTGATTTACTTAAAAAGACCAGTATAAGGGTCGTTCGGAAAATCCTCGGCCTGAACAGAGATAGCGCAAGTATGATTAAATGACTAAAAATGACAAAAATGAATAAAGTTCTAGCTGTTAAAAAGTACTTTGTTTTAAAAGGTTTCACTCAGTCATATAAAAAAAAAAAAAAGATTCCACAAAGACTCTTCCCCTTCGTTTTCGACAGTAAAAAAATGGGCTCCGTAGGATCATTTGTTAACAGTCGACCAAAAAAAATTCGACTGAATACTTTCAAGGACGTTAGATCTATTTAAACGATTCCGCTGAGCTTCTTCTTGTTTTTTCTTTGCCAGGTCGAAAAACTTTGCAAACGATTTTTCTTCAAGTTCTCAAGTTTTGCTTCAGAAGTATTACAATATCCTTATATCTTTAATATTTATTATTCATTCGATTTAATTAATTACCTTAATTATTTAATATCTATCAACTTCCTTAAATATTGAATATCGATGTACCATAATATCGTCTGAGTAAACTTAAGGAACAATAAACTACAAATTTATATTTAAAAAAAATTATTTACAAATTAACAGTACCGTTAAGTAAATTTAAATATTTGTAACAATAATTGTAGTTTTCATCGGACGAATTATGATTCTAATGGAAGATTTTATTAGTGTTCATCCAGGAATGAGTCTATTTGTGATCAAAAGAATTCCAAAATTATGGCTGGTCAAAATGTAGTATTTTTTGATCGGTCAAGCCTATAACTGTTTATAGATTGTATAAAAAAAATGAGTTATAGCGGTCGACAATCGTAAATTGTGATTTCTCAGAAATATTTAGTACTACAATAAAAATAAATCTGCACTATGGCCGGTTTAAATTTAACGTATTCTTACAGGGCAGATGACGACGCCGGTGAACATAATATGTGATATGATTCATCAGAACGGTCAAAATCATTTAATACTGCTATCGGTAGAAATATAGAAATGATTCAACAATATGATTAGTCTGAATTTTGAGTTTCCTAATTTTTTCAAATGTATATTCTTACGATCTGTGAAAATAATGCAGCAAAATGATCGGTTAGAATATACAGTATTCTAACCCATCACAACTCTTCTGACAACGATGGAGAATTACGACTCGTCAAAAGAATTCCGTGTTTTCACTGTAAAAATTTAAAGCAATAAAGCAGATGAATTTACAATTTTAGGTTTTTGTTTCATCGAAACAATAATTATTTGTTTTATCCGATTCCTTTTTTATTCTGATCGATCGAATTAATTTTCTTTTATAAAAAAATTCAATGTTTTTAAAAGGATTTTGACGATTTTTTTTAAACAACGTTCAGTCGATGTCGTTGTACGTATTCGCTCATAAAAGATTATTGCAGACATCCAGAGAAAAAAGATTGCTAGGTTTAATGAGCATTACCGATGTAATTTTGAAATTCTTTACAATTTTTTAAATCATTTATATTTTTTAATTTGTTTTAACTTACTTTCTTAGTTGAATGTTTTTTTTCATACAAAAACGGTAAATGAGATATAAGACAATATTTCTTGTTTAAACATTTAAGAATGAAGTTTTCTGGTCGGTTAAATTTTATGGATTTACTTTTCCTTTAATTTAATTTCCTAGAAAAAGCAGTAACTTGGAATTACAAAAATTACATTTACAAGACTAGCATCAACCGGCAAACAATTAAACCGAATAATATTTAATACCCAGCTGTATATATCTATTACAACTTAAATTAGTTTGACATTGGGTTTGCTTTAGTAAACATTTTTCTTTCTTAATTAAAGATTCCTCCTCTATGAATCATGAGACCTTGCCGTTGGTGAGGGGGCTTGAGTGCTCAGGGATACAGAGTAGCTGGACCGAAGGTGCAACCATATCGGAGAGGTATCTGTTGAGAGCCAGACTAAGGAATGATTCCTGAAAGAGGGCAGCAGCTCTTTCAGTAGTTGTTAGGGGCGTAAGTCACAATGACTTAAACGGCCATATCAACATCACTCAGTCCTCTGAGTACTGCGCAGCTGAAAGCAATGGAAAACTACAGCTGTTTTTTTTTCCAAGAAAATGTGGCTCTGCATTTTCAAAAGTAATAATGGAGGCGCCTTCCTTGGTAAAATATTCCGGAGGTAAAATAGTCCCCCGTTCGGATCTCCGGGTGGGGACTACTAAGGAAGGGGTCACCAGAAAAGTAAAAAATAACATTCTACGAGTCGGAGCGTGGAATGTTAGAAGCTTAAAAAAGGTTGGTAGGCTAGAGAATTTAAAAAGGGAAATGGATAGGGTAAACGTGGATATAGTAGGAATTAGTGAGGTTCGGTGGGAAGAGGAAGGCGACTTTTGGTCGGGTGACTTTAGAGTAATTAACTCAGCGTCAAATAATGGGCAGGCAGGAGTAGGTTTCGTGATGAACAAGAAAATAGGGAGGAGAGTGGAGTATTTCAAGACGCATAGCGATAGAGTCATTGTAATAAGGATAAATTCAAAACCTAAACCGACAACGATTGTTAACGTCTATATGCCTACAAGCGCCCATGATGATGATGAGGTAGAATGTGTATACGAAGAGATTGATGAAGCAATTAAACACGTAAAAGGAGATGAAAATTTAATAATAGTTGGAGATTGGAATGCAAGCATTGGAAAAGGCAAGGAAGGAAATATAGTGGGTGAATACGGGCTGGGCAAAAGGAATGAAAGAGGGGACCGACTTATAGAGTTTTGCGCGAAGTATAATTTAGTAATTGCCAACACCCAATTTAAAAATCATAATAGAAGAATATACACTTGGAAAAAGCCAGGCGATACTGCAAGGTATCAGATAGATTATATCATGGTTAAGCAAAGATTTAGAAATCAACTCGTGGACTGCAAAACTTACCCTGGAGCAGACATTGATAGCGACCATAATTTGGTGATAATGAAATGTAGATTGGGGTTTAAAAACCTGAAGAAAAGGTGTCAGATGAATCGGTGGAATTTAGAGAAGCTTGAGGAAGAGGAGGTAAAGAAGATTTTTGAGGAGGACATCGCAAGAGGTCTGAGTAAAAAAGATAAGATAGAAAATGTAGAAGAAGAATGGGAGAATATTAAAAAGGAAATTCTTAAATCAGCAGAAGCAAACTTAGGCGGAATAAAGAGAACTGGTAGAAAACCTTGGGTTTCAGACGATATATTGCAGCTGATGGATGAACGTAGAAAATATAAGAATGCTAGTGATGAAGAAAGTAAAAGGAACTATCGGCAATTAAGAAATGCTATAAACAGGAAGTGTAAACTGGCGAAAGAAGAGTGGATTAAAGAAAAGTGTTCAGAAGTGGAAAGAGAAATGAACATTGGTAAAATAGACGGAGCATACAGGAAAGTTAAGGAAAATTTTGGGGTACATAAATTAAAATCTAATAATGTGTTAAACAAAGATGGTACACCTATATATAATACGAAAGGTAAAGTCGATAGATGGGTGGAATATATTGAAGAGTTATACGGAGGAAATGAATTAGAAAATGGTTTTATAGAGGAAGAAGAGGAAGTTGAGAAGGATGAAATGGGAGAAACAATACTGAGATCTGAATTTAAGAGAGCATTAAAAGATTTAAATGGCAGAAAGGCTCCTGGAATAGACGGAATACCTGTAGAATTACTGCGCAGTGCAGGGGAGGAGGCGATTGATAGATTATACAAACTGGTATGTAATATTTATGAAAAAGGGGAATTTCCGTCAGACTTCAAAAAAAGTGTTATAGTAATGATACCAAAGAAATCAGGGGCAGATAAATGTGAAGAATACAGAACAATTAGTTTAACTAGTCATGCATCAAAAATCTTAACTAGAATTCTATACAGAAGAATTGAGAGGAGAGTGGAGGAAGTGTTAGGAGAAGACCAATTTGGTTTCAGGAAAAGTATAGGGACAAGGGAAGCAATCTTATGCCTCAGATTAATAGTAGAAGGAAGATTAAAGAAAAAAAAACCAACATACTTGGCGTTTATAGACCTAGAAAAGGCATTCGATAACGTAGACTGGAATAAAATGTTCAGCATTTTAAAAAAATTAGGGTTCAAATAAAGAGATAGAAGAACAATTGCTAACATGTACAGGAACCAAACAGCAACAGTAACAATTGAAGAACATAAGAAAGAAGCCATAATAAGAAAGGGAGTCCGACAAGGATGTTCTCTATCTCCGTTACTTTTTAATCTTTACATGGAACTAGCAGTTAATGATGTTAAAGAACAATTTAGATTCGGAATAACAGTACAAGGTGAAAAGATAAAGATGCTACGATTTGCTGATGATATAGTAATTCTAGCCGAGAATAAAAAGGATTTAGAAGAAACAATGAACGGCATAGATGAAGTCCTACGCAAGAACTATCGCATGAAAATAAACAAGAACAAAACAAAAGTAATGAAATGTAGGAGAAATAACAAAGATGGACCACTGAATGTGAAAATAGGAGGAGAAATGATTATGGAGGTAGAAGAATTTTGTTATTTGGGAAGTAGAATTACTAAAGATGGACGAAGCAGGAGCGATATAAAATGCCGAATAGCACAAGCTAAACGAGCCTTCAGTAAGAAATATAAGTTGTTTACATCAAAAATTAATTTAAATGTCAGGAAAAGATTTTTGAAAGTGTATGTTTGGAGTGTCGCTTTATATGGAAGTGAAACTTGGACAATCGGAGTATCTGAGAAGAAAAGGTTAGAAGCTTTTGAAATGTGGTGCTATAGGAGAATGTTAAAAATCAGATGGGTGGATAAAGTGACAAATGAATTGGTATTGCGGCAAATAGATGAAGAAAGAAGCATTTGGAAAAATATAGTTAAAAGAAGAGACAGACTTATAGGCCACATACTAAGGCATCCTGGAATAGTCGCTTTAATATTGGAAGGACAAGTAGAAGGGAAAAATTGTGTAGGCAGGCCACGTTTGGAATATGTAAAACAAATTGTTAGGGATGTAGGATGTAGAGGGTATACTGAAATGAAACGACTAGCACTAGATAGGGAATCTTGGAGAGCTGCATCAAACCAGTCAAATGACTGAAGACAAAAAAAAAAAAAATTAAAGAATGTATGAGTGCAAAATAAGAGTAGCGGTTGATTGGTTAATCTTTTAAATTTGAAGTAGATCATAATTAGTATAATGTAACTAGTCTTCCCGTGTTTATTTAAGCGACTTTTAAGCATGTAGATTCCATTTGCAAGTAAATACCCACTACAGAAGAAAATAAAATCATCTGTAAAAATGTGAAAAAGTAACTTATTGAAAGGTTATATGGTAATTTTCATCTAAGATTCTATTTTTAGTTTATTTTATAAAAATGATCGATCGGTAAACATTCGTTTGAGCAGTATAATTTTAGTGCTGATGTATACATTTTTTTTTATAAGTAACCTCCGGGACTACCGTTAGGTATTGCTTCAGAGGATGAGATGAATGGTATGTAGCGTGTGAAAATACCATGCCTGACCACGATTTGAACCCGGAAACTCCGGATCAAAGGCCGAGACGCTACTACTCGCGCCACGAAGGCCGGGAGATGTATACCTTACTAAAATGTTTTTTACTTGTCTAGTACGATAAAAAGATAATTTTAAACTTCATCATACTATATAACGGAAATATGCAAGAATGGATTAAGGGTTGTGTTATTATCATCCAGAAAAAGACATATGCTTTCGAATGAATAGATAAAAATGTGAAAATTGAAGAAATGTGTCCAACATATTTGTTACGACCAGGAAGGAGAGTTAGAAGCGAATTTGAATGAAAAAGCAAACCTTTTTACAAAAGAATAGTACTGCACATGAATCAAATACATATTCAGGTGTATTGTTACCGGACATTAACGTTTATAAAAAAATAATCAAAATGGAACAAAACATTTTACAGCAATCTATTTTTAATAACAATATAAATGTTAACAGATTAGGAAAAATTATTGACATATTACACGTATAAAAAACAAATCTTTCAATAAATAGTAAAAACAAATTAATTTAAAAAAAATAGAAAAATAGATTTTTATTTTAGAAAATAATAGCATCTATTGGATAATATTACTGATTAATTAAATTATTTTGGTACAAGCTGAAATATGTTGATTTTATATTTACTTTTTTCCAACATCAGATGAACATCAGAAATTAATTATGTATATATACATAAAACCCACCAGATTGGTCTTACAGTAAAATTGCCAATCAAAGAGCTGATTTGAAGTTCTAAGGTGCATTTCTTAGTAAATGTATGTTAAATTTTTACGAATTTGGCTACTAGGCAGATTACTTTTGTAATTGGGGTTAAATAAACTACACATCGCAGCAAAGGTCGGTCTGAGTCTATATAAGACTACACCTCATTTACATTTTCATCCTCATATGAGGATGAAAATCCACGAGGTTATTTATCGCTCACAAGTTTAACAGGTTGCAAAATACACATTAGGAATGTAAAATATAATATAGATAATAATGTATATATATATATATATATATATATATATATAAAATGCCCCGGGAACAATTAGCCAAACTGAAAGAAAGAACTGATTTAGGACACCTAAATAAATGAAAATATTCATGCCGATCTCCGTGGCGGAGTGTAGCGTCCCAGTCTTTCATTCAGAGGTCCTGAGCTCGAATACCTGTCAGACATGACATTTTTCATACGCTACTAATTTCCACATTCTCATAGGGTAAAGAGACCATAACAGTAGAAAAAAAAATCGCTTTATTTTCCTTCAATCCACGGTTTTGTGTTTTTTCAAAATATAAAAAAAGAATTTTTAAATATTTTAATGGAATCTGTTATATGTGTACCCAACAACATCTTCCCCAAAACAAAAATAAATTGATAATTTTATTTTGAAAATTAAAAAATGGCTATTTAAATTTTTCAGTCATTAAATAGCTCCGTAAATATTAGTTTTATCAAATAATATTTTATAGATAAAATATTAAGGATTTTTATTATGAAAAATAATGCAATTTTGTGCCTGTTCTATTTTTATTACTAATAGAAATTATTATTAACAATTCTTAATTCAATTAGTGAAGGAAGTGAAAAAAGATAAAAATCATTTTATTACAATATCTCAATCCGTTCTTAAGATATACATTTTTATGGAAAACACTCAAAACGGGAGACAGAGAGAAAATGAAATATAAAAATGGATATTCGTCCGCATGAACTTTTTTGTTTATTTCGATGCCCTGAATCAGTCCATTAAGTTCGGCTAATAACTTCTGGGACACTACGTATATATCAATAACATATAAGATAATTAATAAAATGTTATTACTTATATTTAAAACTAACATGTACTAATGTAAGTCTTTATTTGGCGGGTGGAACCTCCTACGTGTTACTTTTTCTTTTTTTTCTAAAATAGAGTTTTTGTATATTCCAATTATTTCGGTATTTCTGATTTGCTTTTTACCTAAAATCTGTTATGCTCTAGGCGGTATATAAAAATTAATGAAAATATTTTTTAAATTATAAAAAATAATTTAAAAAATTGTAAGCTTTATTATAATTTGCTCGAAATAATCTCCTGTGTTACTGTTCAAATAAGAGATTATTTTAGACAATTGTAACGTATATACAAAACCTCCCTTGTGTAGTATTATGCACATTTTATGAATTATTTCTAAAGTTTATACACGAAAAAATCCTTTATGATACCTGTATTTTTTCTATCCGTTTTTGCTTCGTGGGAGTTGTTAAACGCGTTCATTGCAATCTAGCAGATTTGATTCTTTACTTTATCATTTCGGTGTATTTATTAAAGAAGTAATTAAAAATATTTAGTTGAAGTATGAAATGAATACAATTGAAGGTAAGTTATATTATACTAGCATCCCGGTCACGGCTTCGCCCGATCTATATGGTTAATTACGTCTCCCGTCGCGGTCAATTTTTTTTTTTATGTTAATTTTTTTAGTCAAGTAACCGGAGGCAGGGGCAGCAAGTCGCTTCATACATACAGTAACAGTAACAGCAGCTGTGTTGGTTGAGTCGCCGCACTGTACATCATGTCACCCCTTAAAACACTGAAATTAAAAAAAAAGGCGAAAATTGTTTTTAGATATTTATTTGAACAGTATTTACAAACCCAAACGTACTGAATATCTAGTTTAGTATATTCAGAAATGTAGACAATTTTCGATCATTGTTTAACATTTTTTACCTTTCTTCACCCCATTCTAAGTCGAATTTCAGAAAATCTAAAAATTGGATTTTAGATATTCACATGAAGATGAAACACATCAAAAAACAAGTCGATATATTCATTTATAACCGAGAGATTAAAAATATAACCGAGTTTCAAATAAAATTCAAAAATCCATTTTAACCCTTTCAGCTCGGAATTTCAAATAAATTTAGTAATTGGTTTTTAAACATTTAAATTAGAATTATACACACAAAAAATTAAGTTGACATCTTTACTATTCACCGAGAAATTAAAAAAAAATTGTAAATTTCATCGTTACTTCATTTAACCCTTTAAACTAGGAATTTCAAAAACTTCTTTCTTAGTGTGCACTTACACTGTAACGAGAGATAACTATTAAAAATTAAAAACACAACTGCCGAAAAAATCATTGCTGACAAATATTTTGTTCTGTTTAGGTTCGATCGTGATTTTGTATTATACAAGCAAATAACCCGTTTCAATTTTGAAAACAGAAAGATTGGTTGCAAATATATAACGGTATTTCCGAATAACCGTGATCTGTTAGATCGAGAGTGTACCTGGTGCATGCAAAAGTTAGCTTTCAACCTAATAACAAGTACCCCGTTTGAATTAAAAAAAAAACAGACGACTTTTTGCAAAGATATTATAATAGCACCCCATTGCACCTTCCAACACAGCGCTCTAGAGGCATACCGTTTGTTAACAGTTGATGATGATGATTGGTTTAGCCTCGAACGAGGTGCTCGCATCACCTCGTCACTCCAACCTCACACGTAGTCCCCACAGGAAGCCCATTATTATTAAACAGAAATTATTTAAATTTATTTAATTTTATTTAACGTAAATTTAATTCTATTATTTTTGAAATGTTATTCATTCGATTGATTTGAATTATTCAGTTCAAACCCAGCTCATACAGTTATAGAGGCTCACAGTTTACAGTTCATTAATTCCATTCATTAAAGTTTGTTCTTCAACCGGCAAATCTCCACTATTATATATAATTTTATAAATATACATACATACATATATATATATATAATATATATACATATTTTTACAGCCTATGACACTCCCGGAAACGTAAGGATTCCAACGCGGGATCATGATCTAAATCGGTTCGGTTGTTGAGCTGCCACAGTGGAACGAACATACATTGCACTCCTTTTTGGGCAGTCGTGAAAATAATAAAAACAATTAAAAAATTAAATAAAAGAAAGGGATTATTAGTTAATATTTAGCAATAAAATTGTGGTCCAAAGCGGACTAACGGTGGTGCGCCAGGCGGCTGCACATGGCTACCTCCACGACTTTCTCCTGCTAGAAGCAATCCGTTTTCAATTAATTTACAGATTATTTGATTTAATAATTAATCGTAGATTATTTTGTTTACAAATGATATTTGTATTGTTATTTACTTATTATTATTTATAAATTCTATTAATAAAAGAAAGGGATTATAAGTTAATATTTAGCAATGAAATTGTGGCGCAGAGGGGTGCGCTCTGCACCACCATTGGTCCAATGGTGGTACGCCGGAAGGCTGCATACGGCTCCCTCCACGACGCTCTACCGTTAGAAGCAGTCCGTTGTCAATTAATTTACAGATTATTTGATTTCTAAGCGTAGATTATTTTTATTTATACTTTACATTTGGAATTTTATTTATTTGTTATAATTTATTAATAAAAGACAGGTTAATATTTAGCAGTAATAAGATGAAGCAATACCAACAAATAAGGGCAAGATTAAAGAACATACTTACATGATCGAACACACTGGCCGTCAAAAAATCATAAGATTTTTTTTCTTAAATGTTTATAAACAATAAATAACAACAGCAATAAAAATTATAAAATAAATTAATAAATTTCACTACCGTAATTCATTCATTCAGCTTCGTAGCAGATCTAAAAAAACAACTATTCTCGACACATATAAATCGATACTAAAAATAATATCGATTATCCATTTATTACTTTTTGTGGCCTTTTAGTTACAATTAAATATACACATATGTAAATATTTATATAGCATTTGACACTCGCTGTAACGTAAGGATTCCAACGAGGAGTCATATATCTAAATCAGTTCGGCTGTTGAGCTGCTACAGTGTGGAACAAGCATACATACAAATACATACATATACTTATACACCCTAAAAACATTACATTCCTTTTTGGGCAGTCGTGCGAAAAGAACGTGTATACAAATTTTCATCAACTTATCTTCAGTATTTTTTGCCTGGCGTTGATTATTAATTACTCCCGACACGTTATTATATATATATATAATTTATTTTTTAAAGTATTTTAGGATTTATTTATGATCAATAAAATACGAAAAATATCCATTTCTCTGTTACACAATAAAAAAATAACACTTAAACAAATATAGTGAAACACATAGATGCATAGTGAAATATACCAGAATCAACAAACCGACATTCCAATTTGTAAACAAGTTACTTATTTTGTAATCGAGCGATGTCATCCTCATCGGTGAGTCTGACGGCTCTTGAGTCAATCATTTCCTTTATAAACAGTTTTCCTTCTTTCACCCAAACATATGTAAGCTTGTTTTGTTTTTTAAGTTCCCTGACTGTACTTAGGATGAATTTGTTCAGTTGTGTGAGATGTTCATTGATATAAATAGTTCCTTGAGGAAGACGTGCATCCAAGTCAGTAGTTTTAAGAGATCGCTTTTCCTTTGTGGCAGCCAACGGTTTCCTCTTAGTATAACTGTGGACTAATTTGCATATAATAGGCTTAATTTTACCTTTGCTTGTAGGTATCCTATGAGATAAAGCATGCTTTATCTCTACTGAACGGTATATTGATTCCCTAGGCCACGTTCTCTAACACTTTATAGACGTCTTCGTCTTGTGTTTCCGCAACTCTATTAATCTGTAGGTTGTCGATTTGCAAGCACTGTTGTAATTCATTTAAATCACTCCGTATTTCATGTTATCAATTCTTAGAGATGAGCATAACTTTTTTAATGTTTCATTTTCAGTTTTAAGCTGATCCAGGTAAGTCTTGATATTCTCAACCGTTCTACTAAGATGAGGTATTTTTTCATTAAATTCTTTAAATCTGGTGCTGATAAATTTCATCATACTTTCCTTTAGTGAGTTTACAATATCTTCTAGATTTTTTCTTCATCTCCAACTTTTAACCCGGAACCTTCCTCGCATATATCGCATTTCCAGGTATTCTTACGTGATCTCAACTTACGAAAGTTTTCAATAGATCCGAGTCTTGTGCACGTCGGATGAAAGTACGATTGACAAACGCAGCATTCTATGATTTCTTTAATGCTCGTAAATATTTTATTGCACACATTACACGAGTTTTCCATCGCGATTAAAGTAAGATTATATAATCTAATGTAATTAATAAACTTTTCTCGTAATATGCACTGAATTTATTGACAGGGTTAAATAGCCACGACAACGCAGTTATATAGAAAGCGTTATCATCCGTCCGCTTCAATGTATCGATAAGACCTCAAAAGACCACGTGAACCTAATTAAAAAAGACAGATTAGTATTAACTACAGTAACTAATGTATACAGAATTTTGACGAGGAAGTCAACTTTTACGATCTTTTAAAACTGAGCCTTTTTAACGGTGCCGTATTATCTTTCGCTGATGACACAACTGTTTTTTTCGGCCGAGACGTGGGATGAAGTATATAAGAGTGCTTACCTGTGGATTACTAATTGGTAAAATCTTGGTTTGAAAGCCATGTTCTTACGCTTAACCTAAATAAGATAAATGTTTTAGTTGACTGAAACTGCCAAACCCCCTCGAGAATTTCAACTAAAACTACATACATGATCAATAAATAATAGCGAATCGATAAACAGTAACTGCCGTTGACACCCGACAGATGAAGTCAAGTCAATAAAAATAATCCAAACTAATAAAAACAAATTTAACATATTATTATAATGAATAGCATACAACAAAAAAAATTAATATGCTACTTAACATTAAAAAATCTACATTCATAAAATTGTGAACGTTTAAATGAAGGACGTATAAATTCATAGTAGTATTCAGTTATCTTATGAAAATTTCTTGTCTCCATTATGAAAAAAAAAAAAATTAAATTCTTTATTTTTCCATTATGAAATCATTTTTTTTCTCATTATTTAGATCACGAATTTATTGTATTTTAATTTATCGATTTAAATATCAATTTAAATAATTTTACCTATTGGTTCTATGTATATTTTCTTTAAGTCTTATTTTATTTAACTTAATTTTTCAATTTAAATTTTTTATTTTTTTTCATATTTATGTATCGTGTTACAAAAATCATATAATTTAATTTATTTAAATTTCGTATTTGTAATTAATCTTTTTAATAATCATCCTGTTATTATGAACTCGCGGCTAGCGCTCAAGGTTTCTTTTGCTAACTGCGTCATGGATAAATATAGTGAATAATATTTTATATGTAATTTTTGATTGACAAACAAAAATTATTTTTCAGGTATTTGTAAAGTCTGTATACTTTAATTGTTATTTATCAGTATTATTCTCACAACAATGAGGATAACCAACAGAGCGGGGATCCACGGGAGAGCCCCATGGCTGGATGGGTGGGGGGAGTGAAGACCTGACCGGCTAGTCTTTAATATAAAAATGCGTAATATAGTAATATAAACTCTACTGCCTTATGAAGTATATAAAAAAACCATATGAGGTAATTATGACGCACAACTGTAATGGATTTAATGGATTAAACAGTAAAAATATTTTAAGTACAATATTATTACAAAAAAAAAAATTCTTTGTATTATAAGTGTAAACCTTATAGAAAATGAACTCGACTAAAAAGAGTTTAACCGTAACGGACACTATCAATTTGTACTGTTACATCTTGAAAATCACAAAAAAATAATGTCATATGAAATTATTTCCAAATCTCACGATGTAGCTATTAAATCTTCGGATTACGAACGGTGTGAAAGCGCTAAAAATGATATGTGAAAAGAAAATAGCAACTAAACGAAGATAATATTAATTTATTTAAAATTAAAATGTTAGAATAAATTTTAAAACCGACCAAATTTTTATTTAAAATCAAAATAGAGTGAATTAAACTCGAAAATTATGATTACAAAATATAACATACCGAACGCAATAAATAAATTATCCGAAGCTAAACAGTTGTTGAATGAAATAAAATTCCACGGTCGACAGATGAAACATGAAAAATAAAAAATTTAATGATTAAAAAAATATCATACGTAAAAAAGTTTTAAAAAACGTCATCTTGTGTAGTCTTCCGATTAAAATTTAGATTTTAAACCTAAATGTTGCACATGTACTGAATATTTTGGACGGGATATATTTTTAAAGCGTAAAGGATGAAGTAAAATTGCAAATCGTTCATTTAAAAAGTTACTTTGAAGATACTTTATTTAAAGAGAGGAGAAATCGGTTTATAGGTGGGCAGGACTAAGAGCAGATAAAACATTTCCCGCTCACCTATATTTATCAAACTTATTATAGTGAAATGAGGAGGAGCTTTTATACAAAAAAAAACCGTTTTGGTATCGACCATAGATTTAGAATTTAGAATGAAATTAAAATAAAACCATATTTTTAAAGTACAAAAAATAATTAAACTATATTAATTTGTATAACGAGCAAAAGTTGTTGAATCACATCTTAAACATGCACGATTACTTTTTTGTTGTTTTAGCTGCCATAATCGCTAAGGTTGTAAGCTACCTGACATACATGTCATAAGTGACATATTTGCCGATCTCCGTGGCGGATTGGTAGCATCTCAGCCTTTCATCCGGAGGTCCCGGATTCGAATCCCGTTCAGGCATGTCATTTTTCATACAAACTTCCATTTCCAAATCCCAAGCGTCAAGCTTATTTAGTGATAACATCAAGCAAAAAAAAAAAAAAAGAAAAAAAAAATACTTGTAATAGTGGTTAAGAATTACAAAAAATTCCCTAGTTTACTAAGGAAATTAAAAAGTTAATTATTTTTCTACTCCTTCTTCATTGAGTAGAATATCTCTTTGTAGATTGGGATGTTAATTATGTGTTGAAGTGACACTTGGATATTCATAAGGATTGGCAATAAAATGGAATCCTTACTATCAGGGAAAGCAATTAATACTTCTTAAGAGTATGCTCTAGGTAATTTATAAGCATCATATTCATAAGAATTACTGAAAGAGATAAGATAAGAAATTAATGCAATCCTTCCTATAAGGAAATATGTGTTATATTCTCTGCCTCGACTCTACCAGAATTAAAGGAATAGTTCAAAACTAGAAGGAATTATAGATCTTTCAAATTATAAATAAACGCAAACATTAAGCAAACAAACTAGGATTACGGACTGTAGTAAATATTTTGTTTTTAAAAATTAATCAAAGCCAAGAAAAAGAAATCAGAAAAACCAAATTGACTATTCATTATATATTGTGAGAAAAAATTAAAACAATCGACAGTACAATAACCACTTACGAAAGTACTGCAAAGTATGGATTATATAGACGGAAAAAAAGAGAATGCGTATGTGCTATGAAATTTTTCAAAGAAAATATGAAAAGAAAACCTGGAAAATTATTTGAAACGAACTGTAATTTATAATGATGCTTTCACACAGCAGTGGGCTTTTAACGATCTCACACACATTCACACTACATTCATAAATCTAGAGAACGAGTTTGATCTTAACAAGGAAACAGCTGAGCTCTATATTTCAGTAATTGGTACCCACTGAGAAAACGTTGGGTATAAAATATTTTTATGAAAAATAATAATCAGGTGATTAGATGGGAATGATGATTTGCAGCTTAGATCTTCAGCTTTGATAAATCCATTATCCAAACCAAGAACTTATTTAGGAAAAAGAACCAGAAATAAGCATGTTAACTGATATGGATCAAATAGTTTACGAAAAAAAGGTTGGCTGTACATTTCTTAGTGGTTTTTTGAGCGGGCTCGTAACTTGAGAAATATATTTATTAAAATTTTCTTTTATTTCTTCTTCTTTTAATAAATAATTCTTTTAATAAAAACGTAATTGATTTATTAAAACACATCTAATTTCGGAATGTTGCGGTTGGTTTTTTTTCTTCTCCCCAGGGTCGGATCCTGCAGTTAAGTATTACACAGCCCAGGGGAGTGTCCTTTACTCTAACGGGCCTCCACTTCTAGGCCCGCCAGTCGGATCTCACTTTGCGCCCGCCTCAAACCCTCAGAGTAGGATCACCAGGCCCGGCTATGCCGTCCCTGGGCCTTCACTTCGGGAACCGGAACTCGGTTTTTATGCCAGTACCTCTAACGGGGACACTCCGAGTGGGGCATCTCCGCCGGGACGGACTTTTTCGCTCGGGAGTGCTTGAGTCCCCGTGCCTCATCGCTACCGCCCACTCGTGCAAGCACGTGCGAACGGAAGCTCCTCAGAGGGCTGTCCCTCATCCCAAGCCCCCGATCCTTCTCTTGAAGAACCCTCGCCACAAACCCTGCAATAGTATTAAAACTTTAATAATATTAAAAGTGGCGATGATGTTCTCCACGCTGAGCGGTCCGGTAATCGCCAAGCAAGCTAGGCGGTAATCATTCCAGTGCGAGTACCAAAACACAACGTGTTCTGGGGTATCCGGGTCGCCGCAGAAAGGGCAGTAGGGGTCATCCGCCCTCCTCCTACCACACAGGTAGGCGCGGAAGACTCCATGGCCGGTCAGGAATTGCATGAGCCAGTAGTTCAGCTCACCAAACCTCCGACTGGCCCACGGCTTTATATCCGAGATAAGGGGGTGCGTCCACCTACCCTTGGTGGACGCATCCCACCTAGCTTGCCAATCTCGGAACAGGGCCGCATGTATGTCCCGCTGGGGAACTCCCCGGTGGCCCAACACTCGAGCCTCTGCCAGCTGCTGAAGAGGTGGCTGTCCCGTGATCACCAGCACCGCCTCTGTCGACACCGAGGCGTATCCTGATGCCACTTTGAGGGCCATGCGGCACTGTAACCCCTCTAGGATTCGCCTGTTGCGCCTCCCCGCCATGGCCTTCTTCCACGCCGGAACGCCGTAGAAAAGTGTTGCATTGACCACGTGTGAATACAGCCTTCTTTTCGATGCTCGTGGCTCACCGATGTTTGAGAGCAATCTAGCCAGTCGCTGCACCATTCGTCCCGCCTTCTCGCTAACCTGTTTCACATGGTGAGTGAATGATTACTTGTGGTTCAGTCACATTCCCAAGTAGTTGGTGGTTTCCCGCGACTGGACCACCTCTCCCCTATGTTGATCGCGATGGGCGCCAGCACCCGTCTCCCCGCCAGCAGGACAAAAACAGATTTTCTTCGGGATAGCTGCTTTTCCGTCATCCATCTTCCGATCTTAGCTATAGCAGCGTTAGCCACCCCCTCCTCAGTCTTCTCACCACCTCGAGGGCTAAATCATCAGCGTAGGCAATGGGAGTCACAGTTGCGGTTGGTTAGGACTAAATTTTTTTTCGATGCAGGAGATCGGATTAGTTATATTTTAACGGTAACGGCCCTGCTATACTGTTTACGGTTAGTATTCAAGTGTCAGATTATAATTAACACCTGCCGGTCTAGCGATCCTCGGTTTAAGATGCTACAGGTAAGTTTATTAAACGACAAACAACGGAAGCAGCTCCCTATTCAGTAGTCTTCAGTTAAGAAAGCTGCTTGAAGACTTTCGAAATATTATAAGAATCTATCAGTTAAAATGCTGTATTTTTAAAAAGGTTAATTTTTCTTTATAAAAATAGAAGAGTGGTAAATTTTTGTATTCAACCGCATCTAGACACCGAAACCTATCAAATTTATGCGTCTGAAAGAGAATCAATTTTCTTAAAATGCTTGCGAGACTCAATTCTGAAAGGGAACTTGCTCCAAATTTTCTTCTTTTCCTTCTTTCCAGTTTTAACAAGGACTTCTGTGACAGTAAGATAAATAATAAATCTCGATGAATAAGCTGAATCAGTATTTTAAGTTATATCATCCTCATTGATCCTCTGAAGAATTATCTAAACGGTAGTTACCGGAGGCTAAACAGGAAAAAAGAGAGAGTATTTTAAGTTATACTTTTATATTAAATAAGATTTTGAATGATTAAAAGAGATAAGTCGAGTTTGAACTATTTCAACGATTTTACTTGTCTTGTTATAATAAGATAAAATCAGGTTAAGATTGAAATCGATTAGTTCAGGGATGCAACAATATTAACAACAAAAGCAGACGACCCGATTCAATAAATACATAGTATATACTCGCATAAGATGACACAGGGGAGTGTATTCATATTTGAATGAACATTACGCAGATAATTATACACTAAACTTTATTACTTGGTTTGAATATGTGTGGGAAGGAATGCGATTTGTGTTACGTAAAAAAAATCACATCTGGAAGGTGATGTCCATTTTCCATAATGCAGTTTTCAAGTCGACAGGCGAAGCTGCCCCGTACGCGTTTCATTGTCTCTTGAATGCTACTCTTCCACTCAACGAATAGCTGTCTTCAGTTTGTTTAACGAACGGGGATTGTCGACGTAAACTCGCTCCTTTTAATGCCCTTACAGAAAGAAGTCGCACATTCTAAGTTTGAGAGATCGAAAAGGCCAAGGCACATTTCCGAACCTGGAAATCAAATGACCAAGAAACAATACCCGTAAGATGATCATGTGATGGTGAGCTGTAACACCATCTTGTTGGAGCCACACTTCTTGTTTCAAGTTCAACATCTGTAATTCTGGCAGAAAAAAGGATACATATCACGTGCGTGTAAGGAATGGAATTGACTATTATCGCTGCGTCCTCCTCTTCAAATAATAGGGGCATAATACAAAATTATAATCAAGATAACGTTTCACCGACCACATCGGAAATAAATGTAAAATAAACGGCATTAGTTTACACATTTTACAATAAAAATAATAAAGTTGGCGTTAAATTGGTCGTGTAATGTTCATTAAAAAATGAGTACACTCTCCAATATCACCTGTATTAATAAGATCCTTAGGTCCTTAGCGAACCTGTATTCATTTTTTAAACCGATAACATTTTTAAGTTAGAATTTTATTTATTAATTTTAAATTACAATTTGTATATTTACGTCTATAATATTATAAAAGTGAGTACTGTTAGAGTAAGGTCGTTTTCATAACAACTTTGATATTTACTTTAAAGCTGGTGGATAAAGCCAATTGTTTCTAAGCTGTAGGAGACCTACGTGTTTAACTGCGTGCTCTATAATCAATATGGAAGTTGCACTTAAATTTTACCATCATCGCAGCATTCTACTGATGTAAAAGTAAACGACGGTAAGTGTTTAACTCATATTTATGGATTTTGTTTTTTTTATAATGTCGTAAAATGATGCTTAAATCGCAACGACGCTCGCGTTTATTGAATAAAGGATTTTCATCGAATTGATCCACCAATAATGCGAGTAAATTTGTTTTTTCATTTAAACTGTATTTTTGCACAAACATAAATAAATAAAAAAAAATGAAGCGGGTTGTAAGTATAGAGTAATTAAATCTGCTCATGATTGGTGGAAAAATAATAACTTTAAAAAATAATGTCCTGTTTAAAAATTGATTTGCGTTCAGGCAAAGCGCGTTAATGTTATACGTTGTACTTCATAACAAAATTAATAAGTAGAAAAAACTAAATATTTATAATATTATTTATGATATTTACATATTATTCACATTATCTATACACATAGAAATAGGAAAGGAGATAGATAATCCTCAATACTCAAAACAAAACAACAAACATTAATGAACTAATTATTATTAGTGTTTAAAAAATAATAATTTCCCTACTAATAACACGTATGTACCCTATTTATTTATTTTTAAGAAAATGTTAATATATTATATTAGTATTTTAAATTTAGCCCTGACGTATAATTTTACCCCTATTTACTTTCATTTTAGAGCAGTTTAATCCTTAAATCTTGACTTACACGTCACGATTTACGGTTGTTAAAAATTTATCACACAACGCTCAACTGTTAAAGCTTACTAATTTCAAAAGAAATTTTCGTGTTATTTACGAGTTAGGTAACTTGGCATTTTTTTATTTCAAAGAAAAATTCCAGAGGATTCTGTTGTAGGAGTAAAATAAATAAAAGAAAACCTAGATGAGCACAGGGTTTCTTAATTAATTAAAAGTTCAGTGGGATTCTCCTCTCAACTAAGTAGTATCTCTCGGTTTTAACCATTCTTTTAAGTTGTTTATCTTTGCAGCTTACACCGGATGTAGAATCTGCTAATAATAAATCTGGCCTTGTATATATATATATATTTTTTTCATCATTAGTTAATTCTGTGTTTCTGCTTTTAAGAAATAGTATTAGCGATTTCTTATCAAATCTCTAACACTAGAGATTTAGGCACACTAGATCTAAGCCGGCACACACTTTATTATAAGTGTGTGTGCCGGCATCCACACTTATTCATTTCTCACACTCAATACGGGAAAGTATTGAGTGTGAAGAGCGATACGGAAGTTAAAGAGAAAGGGAGTAAGCAAGAAATATGACGCAGATTAATCAACATACACCTTCACGGTCGTATTACCTTGTAAAAGATGCAATAAAGAATGCAGGTTACATACTTCCGATCAAAAGTATCGCTTCACTGACTGTTCTTAAAAATTAAAAAAAAGCATATTTTTAACCGATATTTAAATTTTAAATAACAACATGGATCATGATTTGAAAGTTTTATTTTTCCTAAATATTTACCCCAAGATATATTTTTCCATATATTTATCTTTTCCAATTATTTTCATAAAAATACACGACGTTTAATTTTTAATAACATAGTCATTGTTATGATAGCAGCTCTGTAACAGCATAAAACCCAGTTTACATTAGATAATAAAAAGTAAAATGAATAAGGTTGTTAATTGATAAAGTAATAAGTTGGGGTCTTATTTCGAAAGCGGATACAGCCCTTAATTTCATTTCCTGAATTACTTTATCGTTTTGTAAATAACGGTGGATTAAATAATAATAATAATGCCCTGAGGTAGATAATCCCCACGTCCGGAACACAACACCTATGTTCCAAGTCCAGGGCGGCAACAGCTGAACATACGTACAATACATGTAGTTGGCTAACGGGGCTCTGAGTAGCTTCTTCGGATATGTTTTTCTTTTTTCATCTGTTTCCACCTTCAGGTCACCCAGATTAACTGGATTTTTCGGCCACCTGCAGATCATGGACAACTAAACGATTTGGAAATGTACTCATACCATATTTAGAGCTGGCGATGTGGCGGCCAGGGTAAATGTTATTGCAGGTGTAATGGAAACCCTTCCGTTGTCCACATGCCCCCTGCGATGGCAAGCATGTAGCAACGGTGCCCATGTATGTCGGTGCATGGGAGCTCGGAAAGCTTCGGTGAGTAGGAGCCTGGAGTCAGAGCAGAGATTGCGCAGCCGCTCTCTGCCAGGACATATGCTGATTCCACCGGAGTACCGAATCGGACCTCCAAGGTTACTAGCCCTGGAATGGGGTGGTACCCCGGCGACTAGCCTTGCTACAGAAGGGATCAATGTAAATGGATAGTCTTGAACAAACAAACGTAGCAAAGGGTGCACGTAAACACCCTCGTTTAGAAACAGCCGATTCGCCACAAACGAAAAGAAAAAAGAGTAAGGAGAGAGACAGATAAAATTAGAAAAGATGCTGACAGAATAAGTAGACTTAAGATAAACTTTGTTTGGCAATAATGTGCCTAAACCAAGATTTTTTAATTATTACAAAGGAGAATGGAAACTTTCAAACGTTAGCCTATTCATAATCGCTTGAGAGATAACCAATTGTCCTGGTGGTCCTGTCAAGGAAATCCGGAAGACTTTTAATGGATTGCACGTCGAAACTATTAACGACAGTCAAAGCCAAAAAGTTCAGTCTTTGAAGAAGATCGGTGAATTCGCGGTATCTGTACAACCACATGGCACCCTTAACTAATCTAGAGGAGTTGTTGTTTGCCGTGATCTTCTAAATTGTACAGAAGAAGAAATAGTACAGGAAATTTCGAGTCAGGGAGTGATTCAGTGCTGCAGCCTAACTATGAGGTATGGTAGAAGACCTATCAGAAACATAAATATAAACATCAGAGGAGAAAGAGTCATCGAAGTCAACGAAGCAAAATACCTTGGTGTTCTGCTAGACAAAAGCTTAAAATTTAGTAAACATGTCAATATGATTTGTAACAGGGTAACCTCCACCATTAAGGCCTTGAGGGGGCTTTTTCAAAATCATGGCCCAACTAAGATGGAAATCAGGAGGCTGATAACGGCGGCCACCACATCGGCGTTATTGTATGCGGCCCCGGTATGGGGAAATGCAATAAATACACAGAGAAATAAAACTAAACTAAAAAGTGTTCATAGACTCGCTCTGCTTAGGGTGGCTGCAGGCTACAGAACAGTGTCGTATGATTCGTTGTGTATAATAACAGAAGTTCCCCCTATAGATTTGCAAATTAGAGAGAGGACATTAAGAGCCACGGTACTTCCCAGAGGTGAGACCATAGAGCTAATACATCAAGAGTGGCAGAGTGCGTGGGCGCAGTCAAGAGTTGGGGATTGGACGAGAAGGCTAATCCCCAACATAAATACATGGGTTGGCAAGAGACTGGGTGAAGTGAACTTCTACAGCACGCAACTATTGACAGGCCATGGTTGTTTTGGTCAATATTTATTCAGAATTGGGAAGAGGGCCACCCCACTATGCGTTTATTGTCAGAAGAACGACAATGTAGAACACACCATCTTCGCATGTTCCAGATGGGCTGATGATAGAAGGGAAATTTTAATTGATAGACTGATCCCTGACAATTAAATTAATTGGATGGTGTATAGTCAGGAAAATTGGGACTGGTTCAAGAAGTTCGCGGGGGAAATTCTCCGTATTAAAGAAGACGAAGACAGAAGACGGGGGTCGTAGTTAAAGTAGGTAAGGGAGGACAGTCCCTCCGTGGAGGGCCCGCATGCTGAGGCGTGCGGGTTCCTGAGAAGGGAGGGAACTCCTGGGGAACTGTGGGGTAAAGTTAAGACCGAGTCCCGGCCGGCGGTGTCGGCCATGCGGGTGCCTTGGTGCTTAGTGGGGTCGGTGCCGCCGGTTTGAGGCATGGCAAAGACCGATACCCGGTTCCCTGCCGAGGGGCTGAGGGACGGCGTTGCCGGACCTTGGCCATGAGGTGGGGGATTAGAGGCATGGCAAATGGAAAATAAAAGATCCGAGACCGGGGAGGCTAACCTGCCGTGCCGGACGTGCTGCCGGTGGGTGGGGGACGCCTCCTTTGAGTATATGGACACTCTCCCCGACTGCGTATACTTAAATGGATATCCGGTCAGGGGAGAAGGGGGGGGGGAAAGGCTAACTATGAGAAGAAATGGTGAAGTTCTTCCTTCAGCCTCGCATGTATTGACATTCAATAGGCCCAATCTTCCTGAAAAGGTACGAGCTGGCGTACATCGGCTTGATGTACGTGCATTCATTCCGCAGCCTATTAGATGTTTTAAGTGTCAACGATTCGGACACACTGCAGCCGGATGTGAAGAGCAAGAAATCTGCGTGTGTGGAATGAAAACACATGAGGGTGATCCATGTAAAGACTCCCCAATCTGCATTAATTGCAAAGGGCACCACAACTGCCGATCAAGGAACTGCCCAGTATATAAACTGGAAACGGCCATTCAGGAAGTTAAAACGCTTCAAAAGGTAAGCTATCTTGAAGCGAATAATATTATCAATCAACGAACACCTCGACCATCAACCGCTTATACAGAAGCTGCTGCTACCCCTTCCTCATCTACAATTAATGTGGAGCAGTTGCTTAGTACGATTGCACCAAGTCTTGCGACAATGATAGAAAGAATCACTGATACAAAGATTAAGTCGAGTCAGCGGATAGAACCAATTAAACAAGTGATGACTCATTCCCAGACTGACGTCGTTGATATATCTGTTTCGTTAAGCGACAGGGAAGATAAATGGCGTTTTGCAAAGTTGAATTGTTGTAATTCTGTTTTTTTTTTAAGGAACGGTACATGGGTGGATCCCAGAAAAATTAAATTGGAAGTTGTTTATTTCCTATACGTATGGAGTAGGGAATATATCAGTTTTAAGTTTTGTAACGAAGAACTTTGTTCAGGTAGTGCCACTGTAAACGATTAGAAAAATTTTGTAACGGAAGTGTATGAAAAAGTTTGTAAACGACATGTTATGTTACTCCGTAACCCAGTAAAGATAGACGAGAAAGGTCTGATCGCGGAATTAGACGAATCTCTTTTCGCAAAGTAAAAATATCATGCGGAGACGTTTTACCCTCAGTAGTGAGTGTTTGCGGAAATTTGTAGAGAAACAAAAAATATACGGTCCTCGAACGAAAGAAAGACATACTATTAAGTGTTATAAAGGAGTGTATTAGAACTGCGACAACATAGTTGCTCGGGCTCCTCTGTATAAACGACACCAGCTCCATGACGTGGACGTGAGGTTCCTCAGCCTCCGCTCTTGACCTTACCTTTGTGCGGGCGGAAAGGGTTAATGAGTTTGCTGACTGGTCAGTACTAAATGAGGAGTCCCTGTCGGACCACCTGTTTGTAGAGTTCTGCACCAGAGCACCTGTTGGGATATTACGGAGAGACAGGCACATGGCCTCCAAGAAAGGATGTATTAAGTTTGGAGAAACCATAGCAGCACGCCTGGTTGAACCGCTACGACCGGGGGAATTCATGTTATTGGTGCAGAACGAGTGTGTGGCGTCCGGAGTTTACACCAAACGCCCACCGACTCGCCATCCCTATTGGTGGACTCCCCATATTGAACACCTACGGAAAACAGCATGGGCGGCCAGGCGGACGTATCAACGAGCCTCCAGACGAACACCGCAGGAGCAAATAACAGACATCCATATCAGATTCAAGGCAACAAGGGCTGCCTATAAGGCAGCCATCAAAATTGTGAAGAACGTCTGTTGGAGGGAACTCTGCGAGGAGGTGGATCAGGATCCTTGGGGGAAGGGATACCGTATCGTCTCCAGGAAGTTAGGAAGGAGAGCCCCAGTACTAACATTAAAGCAAGTACATGACTCTGTAGTGGCGCTGTTTCCGGAGAGGGCAGAATTTTTTCGAGAAGAAATAGTCGTAGAAGATCTAGCCCCGTTTACCATGGAGGAATTGAAAACAGCCGGAAAGAGGCTTAAGCCGCGGACAAGCCCTGGACCGGACGGCATACCGGCGGAGGTGGTACGGATACTGGTGGAAAAAGCACCAGCCGAACTACTTCACGTAATGAACATCATTCTCTTGGAGGATCGTATAACTCAGGAGTGGAAGGAGTCGCGTCTGGTCCTGCTTCCTAAGTCTGGTGTATTGAGTACCACCTACCGCCCGATATGCTTGACAAACACACTCTGCAAGCTATTAGAGAAGATGCTTGACGCCAGACTGAAACAAAACATAGAAGAGAGTGGCGGTTTCTCCAATAACCAATACGGCTTTCGGAAACGCAGGTCGGCCCCGGATGCGGTGAAACACGTCTGCGACCTGGCGTCTGAGACAGTAGCTGGTACTTGGCACACGAGGAGAATACCGGTGGTCGTATTATTAGATGTAAAAAACGCCTTCAACTCGTTGCGCTGGGAGGCCGTCTTCCAAGCTCTCAGGAACAGAAGAATCGATGACGGAATAAGACAAATACAAAGGAATAATACATGACGGAATAATACAAAGGTACCTGGAAGAACGGTACCTACTATATGAAACAAATGACCAACTGATCCGCTTTCCAGTCACGTGCGGGGTCCCACAGGGGTCTGTTCTGGGCCCCACACTGTGGAATATCGTCTTTGACGAAGTGCTCCGTCTCCAACTCCCTGAGCGTGTTACTCCTGTAGCATTTGTAGATGATCTTGCTCTGGTGGTAACGGCGAAGACAGTTGACGAAGTAGCGACGTCAGCGACTGAAGCTATCAGGACAGTTCAAGAGTGGCTGACCAACAAGGGGCTGGCTCTCTCCGGGGATAAAACAACGTTTGTTTGTCTAGCAGGTAGACGACCGCTCCCAGCAATCCCAGTGAAGATAGACGGCACACTAGTCTCACAGGTGAAAACAGCCAAATACCTAGGCATTTGGCTAGATCACAGGAGGTCCTTCGCAGTCCATGTTAAGAAGACCGCAGAAAAAAAAAGCTGGAGAGACGGTACGAGCACTCAGCAGGCTGCTGGGAAACGTCACTGGCCCTAGAACCTGTAAAAAGAGGTTATATGGGCACGTTATAAACTCTATACTTTTGTATGGAGTTTCAGTGTGGGGGAATGCCCTGGAATTTGGAAACCATCGCCGCAGAATGGAAGGGGTGCAACGGAGGATAGCGCTGCGCATCATTTCTGCTTACTCGTCGGTTTCTACCGAAGCAGCCCTAGTGTTAGCAGGCATTCCCCCTCTCACCCTGATTGCTCGCATGTGGAAGTGAGTGGAGGAAGGGGAAGACTGGATAGTGGCGCGTAGACGGCTGTTCCAGGAGTGGCAGGAACGATGGGACCAATCGACGACTGGAAGATGGACCCACCAATTAATAAGAGAGGTCGAACCACGGGTCAACCGCAAGTTCGGGGACTTGAACTACTGGTTGACCCAACTACTGACGGGCCATGGCTTGTTCCGAACCTACCTCCATGGTAGGAGAAGAGCAGATGACGAACTATGTCGATACTGCGGAGAGACCGATACCCCAGAGCACGTCATGATCGAATGTAGGCACTGGGAAGGTGAACGGCGCAGATGCGTCAACGTCACCGGTCCTATAACAACTGACGGGATAATACAGGTGATGTTAAGCAGCAGAGATAAATTTAACACTGTGGTGAGATACGTAACACATGTATTCACAACCAAAAGCAGAGAGGACGGAATGACAAGAGATGAGGGATAACCTCCACAAAACAGCGTCAATGTGTAACGTACACTACTGGTGGTTACGAAGACCACAAGACGTAAACTAAACAGAGAGCGAAGGGGTGAAGGACAGCCCTCTGCAGAGCCATCACTTGTCTGCACCTGAGAGGATGGGTGCTCGTGATGAGGCACGGGGACTCTTGACCCCTGAGCCCAAAAGACACCCCCGAGGTTGTGCTATGCTTGACTGTTGATCCGGCCTCGGGTGGGGAGATACGGTGAAATAGGAGTTTTAGTCGGTAGGGTACGGGCACACATAGGTTCTGATAACAACATCTAGCCGAACCTGTACGAGTCCGACACTCCCCCACTTTGTGGAGGGTACGTAAATGGTATTTCTCCGCAACACTGTAAAAAAAAAAAAAAAAAAAAAAACATAGTTGCTCGGTTGTTGGCGGAGTTACGATAATGTGATAATGTACCAAATATATAAGGTTATAATTTTACATAACAAATGTTAATCATTCAGTTAACTTTCGAGATCAATTACTGAGCTACATACAAACACTATGGAGAGTTTACGGGCATCAGCAAAAAGACGATATCGCAAGGAATGTGGTACATCGAGATCTACGCTAGGCTTCTGTTTATGAGAACTCATTTGCCGGATACTTATCATCGACAGGAACTCGTTCATTCAATAGTTGCAGTATATCACCTTGCTCTGGCCTCCACAACCAAGAATATAAGTAAGATTTATTTCTTTATTATTATAATAGCAATTTAGTAAATGTGTCCGCTTCCGAAATGAGACCCACAAGTTGACTCACAATGCCAAGTAAAATCTAATTTGAACTGGTTTTGCTGATGCAGTTCGGTTATGAGTATGAAATTAATTGGCCTCTCAAGATCAGTTAAACCCAGTCTGCACGAGATTTGTAATATTTGTCATAAATTTGAAATATCGTCTAATAGCTTGTTCTGAATGAATAACTACAAAACATGTATGTGTAGTTTTAAGGTAAGTATTTAAAACACGGTAGTTTTCTGGTTTTCAAAAACACATTAAGACAGTCTGTTAGTCGGTAGGAAAGTATAAGATTTTATTATGGAATTTCACAGTTTTACATGAATTTATTTAAACCAATAGTCCATTATACAATTTAAAATGAAAGGATTTAATTGTACTTCTCCGTGCTCAAGAAACCATTAAGGAAAAGGATGCTATTCTTAAAGAAAATATTTCTTTTTTTAATCGGAAGATTTTTCTTTCTATTATTGACATATTGTTGGTATTTCAATATACAGCGATGTAACCGGCCGTCTTGGTCTTAGGAAAAACTTTTTAAACATATTTTACCGATTTCTCCCAATTTTACTTTTTTTACGGATTCTAATAAATTCACTTTTATATTTTAATAAAAAAATCTCATCTTTTTTTTACTACAAAAAAAAAGAAGAAATTAATTCTACCTGCAATTAAAACAGAATATTTCATTGATTGTTCTTTCTAGAACACAGCAATTTTATACAGCAACTTTTTATACAAATAAAACTCTAAATCTAGCTTTGAAAAAAATTACCCGACTTCTTTAACAAAATAGTATATCAATTTTACCGAATGTTTAAAAGAATATATAATTAATTATTAGATCAAAACCTTTTTTTTAATTGGTATATCATTACTTCATAACAAATTTTGCCTTTTTTTAGATTCTACAATTATTTAAAAAAATATATATTTTTACTACTTCAATAATTTTTATAACTTCAATAATTTACTTGGCAAGGTTTAGTAAAACCTTTAGCGGAGATTATTTGGTAAATGGATAATTTACGGAACAAACTAAATTATTAATTTCTAAAAACAAACTCATATAAAAATTAAAAAATTGCATAGTAACTTTAACTAAAAAACTTTTTTTAAAAATGTTTTCTTTGGTTTTTGAGAAAACTAACGATATAAAAAGTTTTATACTATTTTTTTTTTAACATAATATTTTTAGAAATGCTATATAAATTGTCAATAAAATAATAATTACCCACCGGGCTGCCCTAGTAGTAAAAAACGTCATCATAAATCAGCTGATTTCAAAGTGAGGGTTCTTAGGCTCAAATCCTACTAAAGGTAGTTGCTTTTATTCGAATTTGAATACTAGATCGTGGATAACAAAGCTCTTCGGTGGTTTTTTCCCCTGCCTCGCAGGAGCGGACCACCATTTAAGTATAAACACGGGCCTGGAAAGTGCCATCGCATCTAACCGCAGGGAAGAAGCAGCACCAGGCCCGGTATGCCGTTCCCAGCACCCCTCCCCCTCAACTCAGTAGCCGGGACTCGGTCCTTTGATGTCTGGCCTCTAACGGGGGTACCCCCGCCGAGACTCGATCTTTTCATCTTGGGAGGGGTCAGGAGTTCCCCTGCTTCCTCACCAACCGCTCTTCGGTGGTTGGGTTCTATTAACCACACGTTTACCGGTACATTTACAGTTACACTCCAGTCGCTAATGACTTTACTTGTTGATGCGACTATAATAAAACGATATTAGAAAAAAAGATTAAAAATTAAATTAAAAAGATCGTTAAATGTTAAAACTAATACATCTTTTTTACCTTCTTTAAATGTTTAAATCAGCACCATACTGGAAACAAACAACTAGCAACAAAATTATTTATTTTTGACTTTGTGCCATATTGAAAAATAATTTTCAAAGAAAATATATAATTTTTAATTTATTTTTAAAGTTAATTTTTTTTTTTTTGTTTAAATTTGTATAAGTCTACAATAAAAGCTGCAAATATTGAAGTAATCCGTTCACAAGATAACCAAAAATGGAAAACGGATCTTTATAAAAATTTCTAAAAAGATGAATACAGAGAAACAACACAAAAAAAAACTACTATTCAATATCAGTTAAGACTTTCTGGAAAACCACCGGATTGGTCTAGCGGTGAACGCATCTTCGCAAATAAGCTGATTTCGAATTTCTGTGTAATAGGTGAGCGCAGTAGCATTTGAATGCAGGCGATAATGATAGCGCTTGAGCGCATAGACTTTAATATTAGCGAAACAAAATTGTAAATATCGCTGATATTTATCTCGCTAAATACATCTATTTACAATTTACGTCGAAGAAAACATTTTATTTGGCATTATATCGATAACTAACTTACCCAAGCTTCACTCTTAATTACCAGATAAAAGTTTTTTTAATGAGTTTATGAGGTTATTAGCCGGCCATACAATTTTGGACCGCGGAGAGGTTCTTTCTTATCTTACTCTATTTTTACTTTATTAGTTTTTTTAATTGTTTTAATATTAAACACTTTATAAAAAAAAGTCTTCCTATCATTTTTATAGTAATTTTTCCTCCTTTAATTATTATTGACAACCCACAATAAATGCGTTTTCATTCCTTTCAAATAACCTCCCATTTCTTTCACATATATACTATTTTTGAATACAGGAATAAGTAAATTACATCGCGGTAGAGAGAAGGCACTTCTCTCCATTTGATTCACAAGCATCTATCCAAGCAATATTTTCAACATCTTAGTTTAATACATGAGAGATTATCAGACGAATCTGTAGAAACAGATTCACCCGGATTGATCGACGTATGGAAACTACTAATGGTGACAAAATTAAACAGCAGGGGAAAGAAATTGGTCGAGTACTTTGAGTTAATTTTTCGATGAAAGTCCTTTTAAATCGTCAATTAATAGGTTTGCTAATGTATCTTGTACGATATGTGACAAAGCGTTATACAAGGAGGTAAAAAGCATCTTCGAATCGTTCGTGAAAACCGTAGTTTTTCTTTTTAAAAATATTTTCATCGCCTTTTCAGGGGAATTCACGTAGTGTTACCGGCGCTTTCTGAGTTTATTCTACTAGCGAAAATAATAAAAAACAGTTTATAATAAATATAGGTCTGGAAACGCTCCGTTAGCGAGTTAGGCTAATGAAAGATTTCGCTCTGATTCCTGGGCAAATAGTGAAATAAAACCATACCGAAATTCTAAGAATCCAAATTAAGGGTAAAGTTATTGATTTCTTATGGTTTTTGACCCGAAAAAATTGAATAAAACAGGTTTCAGAACCGATCTCCAGTAGTTTTCATAATATCCGACTAAAATAAATTTTTTTTTAAATTACTTTTTTTTACGTCTACAATACAAAGAATTTGTAAAATAACCAAGAAATACATAATATTTGTTATCAAAACTTGTAGAAAATTGTTGTAAAGTAGCCCGATAAAAAAACAAACAAGTTCGTTAAATTGTATTTTATTACTAACACGTATCGTCTGAAAACGAAGGGATTACACCTACAAAGCATGTTTGCTTTTCTACAAAGTGCAATGATACAAAAAATAGAGTTGTATTAAAGATAAAAATAAAATAAAAAAATTTATAATAAAAAAACCAGCGCTAATGTTATTCAGACAATAAGGTTTACGTGTCTTTTTCGAATTCGGTGTAAAATTGAAAATTTGAAAAATTATGATTTCGTAAGTCTGTAATAGAAAAATGGCCGACAATGAATTTATGCGGTCTGGTCGATGTATTGCATATTCTGCGTTACTGCTGCGAATTTTTGCCTGTACAGTGTAGTTTAATTAAGTTATCCAGATTTAGATAGTCCAGACGAAATACAGTATAGGACGACCGGATGAACTTTCTATTCCGAATAAAAATAGAATTATCGATAATTTTATTCTACTGTTTCCATCTTTTTTCGATTTTTCCAAACGGTAAAAAATGTCATGAAAAGAATACAAAGGGTTGAATTGAAAAGCATTCTTCATTTATGAATCCGGTTAAAACAATTAACTTCTTTTTAAATAGTAAAATACATGAGAATAAAAAGGACTTTTTAAATAAGTTAAATCGAGTTGTATCAAAAAATAAATTATTAAAGTAATAAAAGAAAATAAAAATGTAATATATTGTAAAAATTAGATTGAATAAAAGAATTTTCTAGAAAATACAAAAATGTTGAAAATAGCAGTAGTGTATTTTCCTTAGAGATAAAAATCTCGTCGTCCTATTTCCCAACTCTTTATAATGTATTCATGAGATGTGGGAATGATGTACTGAAGGTTTTCCCCCTTATACGTTCGTATACTGTAAAAAGTAACAAAGATATACGGTAGTGAAAACACACACACGCCGACAAATAATACAAGTAAATATACTTAAATATTTTTCTATATTAAAATCACATTATTTTAATAAATCAATCAACTTGATGTCTTTTGTGAAAGAATTATAATACTCTTTTATAAAATAAATAGATAAATTTCCTAGGGTTGTGAGATTTATCGATTCTAACCTACAATTAAGGAAATCTTTTTTTAATAAAAGACAAACATATTTTTTAATAATAAATTTAATTATAAACGTAAATAATAATAATGGATTTAATTTTCATTAACCTTATTTAAATCAGCCTGATGACGTAAAAAAATTGAAAGAAAAATTTATTACAAAGAAAAAGAGCAAAAACACCGATTAGAATTTTAGGAAAATATTCTTAAAAAAGCTACTTTAACTTTGATAAACTGTATACTTAGTTTAATTGACAAATAATTTATTAAAAATCCGCCAAAGAAACTACCGAGACTTCACCTTCGACCGAATACTACTAAGGGAGGAAAATTAAGCGAAACATTACACTATGTAAGTATGTAAGAAAAGAGTCTTGTAAAAAAAATTATCCTACTCTGTGTGTAAAATTGAGTTAAATTTTGAGTTATGGGACTCATAGTGACCGTATCTCCCCGTCCCCTTGACCGATTTTAATCAAATTAAATGTCATGATTTGATTTTACAATATATTATAAAAATAGGTTAATCCAGTCTGATGACATCAAGCAAATAAGTAAAGAGAAAAAAAAAGCTTTATCTTCCACTCCTGAATGAAACTGCCGAAATAAATTATCAAATAACAAACTAGTGTAATGGAATCGTCTAATCAGTACAAAATGTGAATAGCAACGAAAAAAAAAAGAAAAAAAAACTTTTTCTCCATACGTTTATGAATGGTGTTAGATAAGATCAAACATCAGAAAATGCCTCAACTACTTTTGGGCAATTAATTATGTGGGAAATATAACTATTCATTGAGTAAAATTTTCAGATACGGAACCTATAAGGTTCGTATCTCCCTTATCCCTTAACCGACTGACCAAAATCAAACGGCATCATTGCCCTACATACAAAAAACAATCGTGCGAAATTTCATCCAAAACGGTCCGTTCAGTAAGGAGGATAAAATAAAAAAAAACGTCAACATACAAATTTACGAGGTACTTACATCTTAACATCTAGTACAAGTAGTAGTAGTAGTACTTATACCCTAACATTCTTATGGAATTAATCAATGTTAGAATTGTATTTTTTTTGATTAGAGGAACTCGTGAAACGTCAAGATCTGCAAAATCTCCAAAGGCAAAATTTAATTCGATTAGAAAACGTTTCCTTGTATAGTAGTAAAATCAACCGGTGAAAAAATTTACACTATTATTCAATCAGTGGAAACAATTCATTGCAAAAATTGAATCCTAGTTCGTATAAATATTACAATAATTTTTTAGTACATTTTATTTTTACTTTCCCGGCGAATATAATTAGAATAGCTAATATATTAAAAGGGAAAGTATGCTGATGACCTGAAAACCTATTTTTGAATGGGGTTTCAGGTTTTATTGCAAATATTTACGTTTTAGGGGCCAACTAGTTCATACAAAAAAAAAAAAAAAAAAAAAAAACAATCGATGTACGTATGTGTGTCGCACTGCTTTTCGCCTTATATCTGAAGATTGACGAAACCGATTTTCTTCAAATTTGGCTGAAATATTTTTATATATATGGAGTACAAAAGATTTTTTCAAAATTCGTTTATGGAGTAGGAAGATATCGCGAAAAAACAATTTCAATTTTCTTCAGAGGAATTTTAGAGAAAACTATAAAATTTAATTTTGTTACCTACATCTAATAAATATAAATGCGAAAGTTTGGGGCGGGTTCTGTCTGTCTGTTTGCAACAGCATCTTGCGAGAAGCGACCGACCGACTACTCTCAAATTTTCTGGATACATTCGGGTTATCCCAACAAAGGTTTTAATTCATAGCTCGGGACGTAGCCTCCTTGGGGGTGAAGTTGTCCTCGTCAAAAGTTGTGCGCTTTAGTTCGTATAGTTACTGCTATTCTTCCGGCTTCCGTGGCGCGAGTGGTAGCGTCTCGGCCTTTCATCCGGAGGTCCTGGGTTCAAATCCCGGTCGGGCGTGGAATTTTCACACGCTACTTGTCATTCATCTCATCCTCTGAAGCAATACCTAACGGTGGTCTCGGAGGTTAAAAAAAGAAAAAAAGTTACTGCTATTCTCTCTTTTGTAATTTAGTTTCTTTACTATTATTCTCACAACCATGAGGTTAACAAATACAGCGGGGGTCCAGGCTACACGGGAGTGGCGAGAGAACCGAGCACAGTTAGTGCATATATAAATAATCCAAAAAAACCCTTTTTTTGAAAATATCTACCCCCTCTTAAAATTAAAATATATGTTTTTTTGTTCTTTGGCTCTATCTCTCTTCGGTTTAAGTATTTTTCAAAGGTTTTTAGAAGTTTATACTTCTAAAAGAATTTTTTTAATATTTTAAAATATACAGAGCTATCAAGAAATGTCTACAATTTGTATATGTTCAAAGAATTCTGTATGTTTTATAATTATATGATTTTTATTATATTTTGTATTGAATTGTAATAAAAAAAAATCTTTACACATTTTTATTTATTGGTTGCAAGTTTAAGTAAGCACCAAAGTTGAAACTTTAAACTTTATGATAATTATAAATTTTTAAAAGTTAGCAATAAGCGTATAAAGTGTAAAGCATTTAATTTTCATGCTTCAATTTCGTATTACAATTGACAAAAAAAAAATTCTGAAAAGTAATAGAAAATTACTTTTGAGCATATGACTCAATAGACCGAAACTCTCTCTTCTGCATACTAAAAGAACTACACCTAGACAACAAAACCACAAACCTAATTAAAGGAATCCTTACCAGCACTACTCCAAAATTAAATTTATCGGATAATTATCCGACTCTTTCAAGATTAAAACCGACGTACGACAAGGAAACGGACTCTCCCCACTATTACTCAATTGCACCCTAGAAAAAACAGTTAGACAATGGTACCAAGAAATTCCTAATGGGATCCGACTAAGAACAAAAAACAAAGGTATCAAAATATCTTTTGACGACATGGCCCTACTAGCTGAGATGGAATGAAATCAAAGAACAGACTTTAGAACTTGAAACACAACCAGAAAAAATAGGTCTCAAAATCTCTTTCGAAAAACCAAAATAATGAAAAATATCAGAAGTCCACCAAGGCACGTTAAAACAGGAGAACAAAAGATAAAAATAGTCTAAGAATTTAAATTTCTCTCAGAATGGATCATCTGGAATGCCCTCGAGAAAAAACCAATGGAAACCACAAGAAACAAACTCAAACTAGCCGCCTTTCAATTCACCAAAAAATCTACAATCAAAAATCTCTATCCTGGAATGCAAAGATACAATATTACAACACGGTAATCAAACCTGAAGCCCTGTATGAAGCCGAAACATTATCTATTACCAACTACAGCCCAAAAGAAAGACTGAAGATCAGATAAAGGAAGATAGATCTTAAGAAAACTTCTAGGTCCCGTATTCCAAAACAACAAACTAATCCCCATCAAAAACGAAACTCTGTACAAAAAAAAGAAGAAAAATTGTCAAACATAATGAGAAAAAGAAGAATCTACTTAAACGGACGCTTCCTTACAATGAGCTGAGCGCAAAAAGATTAACCAAACAAACCTTTGATTATTTTCAAAAGAACAAAACCAAACCAGATTGGTTCAACCAAACAGAAAACAGTCTAATGGCACTCCAAATAGCAGAAAGGTTGATTCTGGAAAAAATCGTTAAAATAATCAACGAAGGACAAGAAAACGAAGTTACAAGCCAAAACCAAATGTAAGATCCGATTCTCCGAAGAAAAAATGAACTTAATATCGGAAAGAACGGTACAATACTGGACTAAAAATAAGGGATAGAACACAAAAAAGTGATTGATCCAACTTATTTCCAAGTCGGGTGAAAAGTAAAAGAAGAAGAAAAAATTACTTTTGTGTTAGTGTATTTTATTCTATAATAACCGTAAATTTTTTATTTTATATTTAACATTACATGTTATTGAGAACATTAAAAATTCGGTAACCGAAAAAATGTTCTAATCGTGATAGTACATTTTTGTTATTGTTTTAGAAAAAGATGATATGTTATTGTAAAAATAAAGGTCAAGACCCTTAACGTTTGAATTGCAATTAAAAAGTTGTGCAACTTATTGTATAACCTGACCGGCACAGGCGTAGCCGGGAAAATCATGCAATACTTTGCCAGCTTTTTCTACTTTTACCTTACATAAAAATTGATCTTATTTGGTATTTACAATTTTTATTTCACTTTCTATTAAAATACAATTTCAAAAAGATTTATACGACTACTTTAATAAAAAAAAAATAAATATTTTATTACAAAAATATTCTTCTATGTAATATAATTTCTTAATGTAACTTTATAATGTTATGAAAAAGAATTAATTGTTTTATTTAACAGGTAATTGTGTTGTAAAATCTGTTCATTGCTCTTCATAAAATATTTGGTTTACATTATTTCTAACGATGTTATGATTGTGATTCATTAAAGCATCTATGTTACAAGCGACACAGATCAAATACTCTTTCTCTGAAAATAATGATGCTAATTATATAATCAGTCCCTCTAATTAATTGAACGGTTTAATTACGAGAAAAATCATAAAAACTTTTTATAATATTTTTTTTCATTAGGGGGAATAAATTATATTAATTTTCTTTTAATGAGAAAAATACTGAAAGGATAATACTTTTTGAAATGATTGGACTTAATCAGAATACAATTTACGCGTAATTTTTAGCTTATAGATTAATTTGAAAACCAATTTTTTTTTTGTGGAAGCACCTTTCTTTGTAAAACTTTGTAAAATTTTCTACATTTTCATAATGTTTAGCTGTTTCATGCCACCGAAATGATATTGCCAAAAATATTTCTTTATAACTCAATGTTATATATGTAATGCAAATTTCCAACCGTTGTGAGAAGGTAAGAAAAAACCCTTTCTCCCCTTCACAGAAATTATTGTTTTATAAATGTTAACAAATTAGTGACAATTACCTAAAAGTTGTAAGCAACCCGACGCAAGACGTACGTTGCTCACAAATGAATTGCAACTGTTCTAAAAATACGTATATTACAAATGGCAGGGTGTCTTGGGAAAGAGGGTTATTTTTTCATTACCTTCTTCAGTGAGCCGAATATAAATTACTGTGATTAAGCCAAGTATCACTGAAATTATATTACTATTCGATTCTAAAAGCAACACTTTCGTTATGTTTGCTGTAGAGAATGATTGTATGAATACTGTAATGCAACGTACAATAATTATGTAATTACCTCGAGAAAAAGTAATCTTGACGGTTAATGTAAAACAACAAATTCATGTACTAGTTTTCGTGGAAAACAATAATGTCGCCAATAAACAGCGAAAATTTTATTTATTTGTTTCGAAAGAAACAATAAGCTAACGTCCAATACAGTCACTTTATGACAGAAGAAATTTTTAGCGCGTAATAAATGGCAAGCCTGATCAGGATTAAAACTCAGAAAATTTTACAGATATTTATAATTTACGATAATCTAATACACTTCCTATCATTCACATTAAAACGTCAAATGTGTTAAAACTGTCGTAATGCAACCGCAAGTGGTTCTGATTTTAGTACACTATTCTGTTACAAATGTATTCTTTTATAATACACAATTAGAGCTAACAAAATTTATCATTAATCCTTATCAACCCTTCAGATGTAATCTATTTTAAATAAGTGTTGTGTTTTGCTCTACTATCTATATAGATTTGTATATCTAATCGACCTATTACTGATAATGTTCCTATGAAACAGAACGTGTTCTACACCGTCTGTTGTACTTTTAATATCGGCCGATACGTTACTGCTGGTCAATTTTCCAATTAAGAATGTGATTTACTTACAACAGAAAAGGCTGTTCAGTTTTTAAAAAACCGCGGATCGTTGCATTAAAATTTTGCGTAAACGGTCATCCGATGGATTATCGAGTTACTAAAAATGTTGAGCGCTGCTGATGTGATAAATCAACATGCAACAGTGAAGTTGGGTTTAGTGCAATTTTCAAAACGATATATGGGAAACATAATGCGAAAAATCATGAACTTTTTTTCAAAATAAGGCATAAGGAGATATATTTTAGGCTTTATCACGAGATTAGGGGTAAACAAAAAAATAATCTTTTTACTACAAAAATAACCAAAAATGTTGTTATTTGAGGTAGTAGTTTAAAAATATGTTACGTATTACAGCATCTTAGGTCGTAATAACTTGGTGTAGAGTAGAAATTGCGCGAATTATTCATTTTTATTATCATTTTTTTAATTGTACTTTCAGAAAATAAGTAAATAATGTAATTAGGGTTATAATAATTTATACGTTTATCACTAAACGCAAGGATAAATTTTGAAAATAATGAAAATACGAGAAAAGAAATTTGACATCGCTGCCAAATTTATTGTTATTACGGTGTTAAAAAAGAAATCAAAATGTATCAAGCTGCATTATATATTTCAATGAAAGGTATTAAAATAATGTCATTATTTAATTAACATAACACTTACTAATTAAAAAAAAATTATTACTTTACTTTTAACAATATCGCATACAATAAAATTTTTAAATTCAATTGTAGTAAGATTATTACGGCTTGCTGTTAAAGAAATACGGTCCTTTATTTCTCATACTGCATATATATTAAATTAGTGTAAAATTTATTTTGATGCCCATAAAAGATACTTTATCTATAATTTATGGCTCGTTAAAGTCGTACACGTCCGGTCGTTTATTTTTTTTACGACTAATAAATTTTTTTGGCACTACCTGAGATAAAAAATACCTATATTACAGTTTACATTCAGGAATAAAAATGTCTTATTATGAAATGATCCGTAATTTAAAAAGCTTTTTAATGAAGTTATTTTAATAATTTTATATTTAATTAAATCGAAATTAACGGTAAAACTAAAGAATGAATAAATCTTGTTCCATTTTAAAAACGGATAACTTAACGACTACGTCATTAATATAATGTAAACAGTAACCATTGTATTTGGCTTCCCCGGTCTTTGTGCGCTGTACTTCTCTCTGTACTTTCTCTTTCACAGAAACAGATGGAGACAACAGCGGTGCCACGGACCTGCCGACAAACAGAATACCAAATGATGATGACTTCTCTCTGTAGTGATCACTTCACCTTACAGTCCCGACAAATTTTATAAGGAAAACTATATTACGCCGGTAAAAATGTATAAATTAATACAAAATAATAATAATAAATATATATAAAACTCCCATACGTGTTCCGTGTACTTTTATTATAAAATTCTGTATTAAAATTAGTATTAAAATGTATTAAAATTAGTATTTATTTATAATACTTTAATCTCGTTTTCTATGAACTTCATCTACGAATGATCGAACATATAAATATGTTTTCCGTAACAAATGGATTCCCTAATGTTATATTGTCAATACCGTTATGTTAAATACTTATCAATTTTATTCAAATATTTCCTTAAAATATCAATTCTTACATTTTTATTCTTTAAAAAGCGGATTGAATGAATGCTTTAGTGAGGTGAATATGAGAGATTTTTTTTTGTCCTCAAAATTACTTATAAGAAATGCTAAATTATGACTAAAGTATACCTATTTCAACAAAGCGATTCTATTCTACTGTAGCAATTAGAAAAATTATTCACTGATTTGATTGTAAACATCTAACTTTAATTATGGATAAAACAGTTGCATTGTGCTTCTCATGTAATGATCGCGTAGATAGTATTCCTATTAACGATACCGACAATATTTCTATTGTTCGTAAGCGAAATTTCTGGGTATTTTATTAGATAATAAATTTTCTTGCTATAATCATATTGTTTTCAACAAAATCATACCGCTCTGTTTTGCTTTGAATCAGGCATAATAAAATGTTAAGCTTGTCATTATAGTTATTGGATATCTATTATCGCTAAGTATATTCCAGACTTACGTACAAATAAGGCTCACTCAAAGTAGTTTTTAACACACAAAAAATGGCTCTTCAGATCGCTGCTTGACATTCATAAGTATGTATCACTTAATCGATATTTAGAAAATTAAAAATCTTAATATACTTAAGTGTTAATATTTACGAATAAACAATTTTTACCGAAAAAATAATAGTTATTTATTCTTAAACGTTAAGAATATCCATCTCTCTCAAACCGGACAACACGTTGCTGTTTTCGTATAACTCAACACAATATTTCGCATTACGAGAAAAGGGCCTTATAACGCTTCAATTGATACTTTTAATAAATTACCAAACCAATTAAAAATATATTTCCACCAATCTACTTAAAATATAACCGGAAACGATTTTCTTTTACAAAAATAAAAATTCTCTATCTATGATTTTTTAAATAATCTATACTATTAAAAAAATGAGTGTGTGTTTGTGTGCGTGCACACTAATACGAAATCGAGCAAAACGAATGTTATACGCTAGCAGAGAGACAAAAATGAGTTGATGACGACATCAATTGGCACTGTACCAAATTTGATATTTTTCGAAATAATCGAGGAGGTATCAGAGCATCACGCGAGAACCAACCGACCGTTTGCTTTAAAATTTTCAGAATACATTTGAGTTATCCCAGAAAATATTTTAAGCCGTAGATCGAGAACCTAGCCCATTTAGGGGGGGGGGGGTGTATGAGGGGGTAACAGAGCTTCTATGTCAAGAATGAGGGAAACGTTGGAGGAAAGAGAGCTTTTCAGGCTTTAATTGTAATTTATCAGTATTATTCTCACAACCATGAGCATAACGATGTCAGCGGTGGGCCAGGGGTCGGAATCCCCTGAGAAGACGGAAAGAGCGAGCGAAGCGAGCTTTCACTTTCCTTGGCCAAATAACCAAAAATTTTAAAAGAACCCTTAATTTTTCTGTGTTGTTCAGTTTATATTTTAATATGCACTCAAGTAATTTTCATTAACGCCTTCTGGATTGTGAATTATTTCGTAGTTATTTCTGTTGTATTTAGTATCTTCTTCTATTTACCTTAACGTTATTCCATACGCTTATATTTTAAATAATTAATATGAACTTTAATCACACTCACTTTTTAAATTATGATTCTATTTTCTGATGCTACTCTGAAAGAGGTTTTACCACTGTTTCCAGACAAATGCCGGGTCAGTTCCTTTTTTTATCCTAGATGTAGCGTTTCTATGCGTTCTTGACGTAACCCATATAATATATGTACCGATCGGAATAACAGATTTTTATTTATCGTAAATTAACTTCTTAATTATACAATGTTTTAAATAACCCGCTCATCAAAGAATTTATTCATGATTTAACCAACACATATATATATTATATAATCGAGCACGATAGCTATAGTCTTAATATCTAAAAAAAAATATAAATAAATCATTAACAAACAGTATCTTTTAATATTTTTAGTTTTAATTTCAGCCGATTGCTGTTTGTTATTAATCGGGTGCGATTTATTACTTTTAAATTAGGTTTAATGAAACTAGTAGTAAAAATTATAGAATTCCAGTCGTAATATGTAAATATCGATGTAAGTTGTAAATAGATAAATAAACGTTTTAGACTTACATTCAGTATACATTAGTAATGATGAATCTAAATGCTATGCTGATCACTTGTATTATTAGACATTCCATACCTGAAAAAAATAGAAATAGAAATTATAATTTAAAAAAAACTGTAATAATTATTCACTGACGTTATATATACTATATTTGTTATTTATCACAGCAGAAGAAATTTAATTTTTGCAAAAATTACTGGTGGAACTTAGAACAAGGTGGTCTTTTTTTAAAATAATAGTTTATTTATTCTCAATCCAAACACAGGATTACATTCGACTGCAATTACTTTATAATAGATGAATTTTGTAGCGCATGAAAAATGCCATGCTTGATCGGGATTCGAACTCAAAACCCTCCGGATGAAAGCCCGAAACGCTACCACAGAGATCGGCATAATATTTGTAATGCTGTTACAAATGGACCAATAAATGACTGAATCATTTTTTTCTATGAGCTTATGATGTGGATAATTTGTAAAATTAACCGAATTATTATTACTATTCCACATTCTAGGATCAGTTATGTTTAAATCAAAGTTAACTCGGAACATATTTGTAAAAAAATTAGAACGTAATTAGTTAGAAGCGTGGAAAATGTAAATCTAAATTAGGAATTGAAAAAAGACATTAAAGATTGTTTCCGTAACGATTAAATGAATACAAAGATTTTTTATTACAATAATAATATCATAATAATATGATGCTGATGGTAAGCAGTCTTAATTACCTGACGATTAAAGATTTTAAACAATAACAAGAACAAAAGTAGATACTACCAATCATTCTTACTTAAAGTATATTTGAAATTTTCAAGTAATAATGATTTAATGAAGTACTAAAAAATTATTTTTAATTGAATTGAAAGAATAAATATTTTCATGAAATTTCTGAAACCAAACGATCAATCGATTAAGAACAATTTAATATAATTATTAGTAAATACATTAAAATAATGTATTAACACTACTATAACGTAAATTTAATATTTATAAACCTAGAGTAAAAGTACTCTTTCTTTCATTTAGAAGGTTCTAGATTAAAATCTCCATCAGACTTAAAATTTTACGTAAGTTATAAAATTCAATCATCATGCCCATCACAATTGATTATGCAGCATGTATCAAACTAAATGACCCTATTTCAAAACCATACCACTATGCAGCCACGCGTGGTCAATGAATGATATTTCCACCATTTAAAAGTGCGTGTCCTACGAGTTTTAAATACCGACCGCTAGACTGCAATACTAACGCTCAAATATACACTAACCTCAGACATAAACAACGTGGTGTCTATGCAACATAAGACATTTATGTTCTACAATTTTGCAAGACAGAGTCCGTAACAACGGTTCAGAGTGCATTTCTGGACTGAGGCACTAATCGACTTAGAGCATTCATCGGTGCTATAAACAATTTGAAGAATCGGGGTGTTTCGGTAAGTAGAAGAGTCCAGAGCGACCGCGCACTCAGAGGAAAATGTACAAGGAATTTAAGAGGCTTTCCATCGAAGCCGGAAAATGTCTATCGTCGCGCTAGCCGAGAACTTTCGATCCTTCATATGAATGTTTGGCATGTGTTAAGATGATGCATTTTAGGCAATATAACTGATACAAGCTGTTCGTGTAAATGACAAAAAAAAACGTAAAGATTTCTGTAATTTTTAATCGATGAGGAACACGGATAGGTCTTATTGCGGTTAACTTTAATTAATGAATTAACATTTCATTTAAGCGGTAATGTTTCACGTCGCATGCGAGGCTTACAGAATCCGCAAGATATTGAACAGCAAGAAAAGACTAACCAAAAGTTAATCTTTGTGCGATTTAGTTTACAAAGATTTATGGCCCTTTCTTTTTTGAAGTAACAGGTATTCTTATCTTGAGATGCTGCAAGACTGGCTTTTACCCGCAACTAAAAGAAAATAAAAAAAAAATTATTTTTCAGCAAGATGCAAAAATTGCAAAAATTTGCTGAAGAATTTATTTTTCTGCAAGAAATTTATATTTCCTGCTACACTGGCACAACCGAGTTAGTCGGTCTCTAAATTAAAAATTAGCACAACGCTGGATAAGGTTTACGTGAACTCAAGACTTGGCACTACAATCTTGGCCCCCAAGATCTCCAGACATCATGTCTAGTGACGTTTTATTGTGGGATATGTGAAACAAAGTGTTTATGTTCCATCTTAAACACTTATGATTTGGATGAGCTGAATAAGGATCACAGCTGCAGTAACTTAAGAAACAAGACTGTCTGCAACTCGTTGCAGAATAATTCACATATCGTTTTAATGTTATCGGTGCAGAAGATAGAGGTCATATAGAACATTATAACTTGGTAAAAAATACTTTAATATATTTTTGAACAGTGTGATACTTTTGAATAATGTGTAATTTGTCTTGTAACTAACATATTTTTATTATAAATATGTTTGAAATTGGGCCGTTCGTCTTTACATATGTTAATTGAGTTTTTGCGGTTGTAAAAATAAATATATAAGAAAATACTCGATAAATATTTAAAATATATAAGAAAATACGTTTAAACACGACAGATATTTCAAATAGTAATTTTATTTTAAGATAAACATTAATTTTAAATTTTAATATTTGAATTTCCGCTAAAATTTATCGGATTTCAGTTATATTTGAGCAATCGAGGGTAGTCATATATTTAATAAAGAAATATTATAAATAATAATTAATTAATAATTAAAATTTGCTTCATTAGTGGGGAAAACGAAATGTGGCAAACATTATTTAAGTAAACTGTTTTTATTTTTTGAAATTTCAGCGTTGGCTCTTTAAAATAATATTTGTTATAATTCAGTTGTTTCAAATAGCATTTCAACAGATGTTATGTCAAATTTTGACATAATATCTGAATTTTTTTTATTTTTATACTGATGTAAGAAAAAACAACAATGAAATACTGGTCCACGTTATTTTATAAGTTTATAAATCACATATTAGTAAATCTATAAATACACATTAAGTATTATATATTAAATTTTACATTGTATTACACATTATACATTATTGTATTTTGCATTGTACACTAAGTGAGCTGAAGGTTTGCCCCCTGTCTTTGTCAAACGAACTGTCTTCTGGCTTAGGCGGGACGGGCGAGCCGGGTTTATTGTACTCTCTAACCAGATGACATCATCCGATTACTAATATCGTGACCCATTGTACGTAAAATGCAGATATAACTGACTAGTACAATACATTAACCGACCATCCTCCTTTCCTAACTCTTACAATTTAGGCCACTGTCAGGACATGCGATTGACTTCCTCCGGCAAGGGGAGTGCGTTGCATCCTCCAACAATTCGGGTCGCCAACAGGTGCATTCCTGTTAGGCCGGAAGGCGTTAGCCCCGAAAGGACTTCAGCGGACGGACTGAAGGGGAATCACGCCGTGAGTTTCCCATGGTCAGTCCGAGTAAATCTTTTCAATTTGGTCTAAGGATCGGAACGCAACACACAACTCCGTCCATAAATAAATAAAAAATATAACCGCCAAATAAACAATTGCCCGCAGCATAAAAAGAAAGACACAGCAGCAAGAAACTTTTGTCCAAGCTCTGCGATTAGTAGGGAGATACATAAATCATCCGTTATTGTTGCGTTCCGTTCCTAGTATAATACAATGAATAGTACCCTAGATAAAGCAGTTGGTGAGAAGCAAAATTTCAGTTCTCCCATTGTATTATATGTTAAATACATATATAAATACAGATTAGTGTGGAAAGCTATAAGCACAGAAATTTTAATTTCCATTACGTAATTCGGGAATTTAATACTACATACCTCTAAAATGTTATGGATAAATAAATGCTAACACGGAATACGTTTTTAACTTTTTAAGAAAATTATATTTTTAAATAACTTTTTTAAAAATAAATTTTTTCATATCCATTAATAATTTTTTAGAATCTTGAGCAAAAGACTACAAAAGTAGTGAAGCAATTTGATATATGGATGTCAAATGACGATAAAAATTGCGATTTAGAATTTTATATTAAATGTTTTTATTTGATGGTAAATACGTTAAATAATGGTTACAGGTAACCTGATATAAAACGTCAATACTTTCAAGCTATTTTTAAGAATAAGATTAATTATTCCAAGTGTGCTAATTAAAAAAAAATTGAAGTGTTTTCCAATGCTATCTTGAGTGAAGCAAAACTTCTACTGCATAACATGCCACATCTACCGAAAGTGTAGTATAGTTGATATTCAACTGTAAATGTGACACATTAACTCTGTTTAATACAGAGAATAACTCTATAATGGACATCATTAATTTCAGAGAAAGTTGCTACGATTAGTGCCGCTTATACTTCACATGGTTTACGTGGGACGTACTTCAAATGGAAACACTGGGACAGATAGTATAAAGAAATAAATTAATGTACTACTCCTTCAAGTTAAGAAATCCAAGTTACGCGTGCGCAGTCTGAATGGATCGCTGGACTGGCGACTGACTTCTTGCTACCTACAACGTCCTGTTCCTCCATTATATTATTAACAGCGTTAACACTGCTTCAGACAGCCCAAGAAGAACTAATATGCATTTATATGTAACGCTTTCTAAACATGACGAAAAATACTCCCTTCAGATGTGAAAAAATGCATTATACGAGAATACATTTTCTCAAATAGATAAGGGAATCTGTTCCTAATTAAATGGAAAATTGGTATCGAGTATTACCGATCAGATAGATAATTTCTCAATATCTGACAGAATAGTTTGACCTAAATTACTATTTCCCATAGACTTAGAGAGGTAATATCGTATGAATCATGAACAAAAGTGTGACGCAAAACACAGAACTTGTGTAATTAATTATGTCAGTATTAAAGGTATTTAACCCAATCTACCGTTCATATACCTATTACTTATCGGTATTTTTTTATGTGCAAAAGTTCATCTTGATTTCTTTTAATATTAAAAATTATAGATTTCTACTAATAATCTATTTTTATTATTGAAGTAATTTGTTTAAACTTGAGCAGTATTTTTGAAGAAACCATATATAGTTTTTCTTGCTCATAAATTTTACACTTCAATTCTTTTTTCTACCAGTTTATTGAGGTAGTTCTCAATTTATTATCATAATATAAAAAAACAAAAAAAAACAGCTTATATTAAATAACATTAGAGATTACAAAAGTTATGATATTCAGTCGAGTAAAACTTGATATAAAAATTTAATTTTTATACATTTAGGAAAAATATAATAATAACAATAAAAATGTAAGTGTAATTCAGAACAAATTTCATAAATAAAGAGACAAAAAAATATTATGAAAGAAAGCATAAGAGCAATTCAAGTACAATGCTTCCTTTATACTAAAGTGGTTCTTTGTGATAAAGAAAAATTATAGTCTACAAGTGTCTGCTGCAATAACAAACTCTAAGGGAAAATCATTCTGAAATGAAAAACATCCTACATTCATTATAAACATATTTTTAGTACAAAAAATAAACTAAATATGTATATGGAGATAAATTTATACCAGCTGTTCAGTTTATAAACGTAATAATACTTCCTACAAATAATGCGCTTGTATTACTTTCATTAAAGGGATGATTTAAATTTTTCTTTGTAAACAATTTTAATACAATTAAAAATATTTTTTTATAATATTTAAATCGGACAATACGTATTTCAAGATGATACACGAATCTAAATGATGATTATAAAAATCTGTTTTAAACATATAAACCATTTATTCAATTCATAAACACAATAATAAAACCGACTTAAAAATAATCTCTTAAAAATAATAAAATAATTATCCTTCTTTATTATATTAAAAGCCGGTATTAAAAGTATTGATATTAGAAGTCGGGGTCAAATTAAAAACAATTTGTCCCTAATTTAAAAGTCTAAAATTATAGAAGAATACTATTGCGTCTTATCAACACATTTTTCAAGTCGGATTTTATAATTTTTTTTTGAAAAATTATTAATTTTGATTTAAAACATAAATCGGCTTCAAAAAATTCTTAAGAGTTTCAAAAAAAATTGTTCGTAAGAAACGCAAATGGTGAAACACTTTCGTCTTGAAAAAAAATCAGAAAAAGAAGCAGAGAATCTACGTTAATTGACTACTATGAATCAAGGTTGCGTGGAATATCGTAATATTATTTTTTCCATATTACTATTTTCTTGAAGCGTGAAAATACTTGGAATATTAAATTGAGTTCAGGCTATTTATTATTTATTACCTTATAACAATTATTTAATAATTAATGACAACAAAAAAAAATCATGAAATCTTCATAATTTTTGGCATTTAAAATAATTTCTACTTAAGTTATCTTGAATGAATGTATTAGGAGATTACCTTTTTTTTCTCTAATCAAAAAAGAATTAACAAAATTGATGATAGTAAGTGAGGTTTGAATATATTTTGAAAAGTTTCATACGAGTTGAAGCGAGAATATCTCTCTATTTTTGAATCGCTTAAAAATCCATATGTTAAAATACAGTATTTGTAGATATAGATATGTATCAATTAAAATGTAATAGATTAACTATACTATTCATAAATGCAAATTTTAATAATGTGAGTCAGATCAAGTCTTTTTTGTACGGTAAATTATTTGGATCGAGGACTAGCGACCCCATTTCATTTTTATCCCTCTTCGCACTTCGATTCTGCCTTCCGGCCGCTTTTGTGATTTAATTCTAATTACATTCTGACACGGTGAATGTAACATACCTTCATGTACACTATCAAAATGAAAAGTAAAATCAATTTACTTTAACTGTTAGCTAATTACAGCTGCATCAGACATCTCTGAAACTTTTGTTTAATTGTTAGATTACTTACTCAAGTTCAGTAATTAACAGGTACATCACAATATAGAGAAAACATATAAGTTTTCTTCAGCAGCTATTATGAAAGATTGTCCGATGTACATGATCCACTCACAGAGATTTTAACCAGGTAAGTTTAATTTATCTGCTAAAATATTTATTGATTTACAGACTTTAAAGAAAAGTGTAGATTTTACTTCTTACTATAGAAAATTGTCGTATAAAATTTGATCTGAAGTAGAATATACAATTACAATTAAAATATACAATTACCTGATATTATCCATAAACCACCTTTTTACGAAATAATTGTGAGTAGTCGCCGTTTAAAGTTTGTTTTTATAATTTAAATTATGAACAAATATGGCGGAAAGATATTCCGCTACATATTAAATGAAAATGTTTAAAAGAAATCTTTATATTAAACAATTCTTTTTGTTTTCAATTTGTTGTCTATCATAACTGTAACTGTTGTAAACAAACATAGAATAAGTCATAAGTATCCCCTGAAAAGAGTACAGGCAATATTCAAGAAGAATAAGTATGCCACACCAGGTATACTTATACAAAGGTAAAAGTGACATGTTTCTATGCGTTGCTGTTTTACTGTTCTTTACTAAGCTGAACGTATTTTATTTTAACAAACTACAGAAATTACCGAAATATGTAAGTCAAATTCCCTCCAAAAAATTACAATCCCCGGAGTTGTAATGAAATTAGAAAATGACACCAGGGATTCGTTCTTGTAATAAATTACATTCTCTTTGTACAGTTATCTTAACGGTATTGGAATATAACCCGTTATGAAATAGAAAACATTACTGAAATTATCATTATCATTTTTAAGAATAATAAGTAGTTCATGCCAGGCTTACAAAGGAAAGAAAAAAATAAAATGGTTTTTCACTGCCTTCGATTCATGTATATAAAAATGAGAAACCCACTCAAAATGAATCTATATTCAATTTTACAAGCGATAGCTTCACTCTGTATACCACAAAAACTGGCTCTTAAATGACCAATAATCTCACAGAAAGTAACTTTATATTTTTTATAGCTCAGGTATATTAAACGCATAAAAATCATAATTAAGTGTAAAGCAGGGTTTTCTGGATTTTTTATTTTATATTAACAAAATAATTTACGTAAAGCGTAAGGTATTTATAAGATGGTATATAAAAGGCCGTTGCTTTTATACGGATTTGAATACTAGATTGTGGATACCGCTGTTCTGTGGTGGTTGGGTTTCAATTAACCACTCATTTTGGGAATAGTCGACCTGAGACTGTACAAGACTACACTTCATTTATATTCATCCTCACTCATCCTCTGAAGTAATACCTTACGGTGGTTCCGGAGGCTAAACAGAAAAAAAGAGGTATATAAATTTAAATCTATATGTCCTGGATGAATAGGTTACATTCTGTCATTCGAACACGATAATTTTTATCATAAAATTTACTTTAAATATAAATCACTTATATAAATAAAATACGTCCGTAGAAGAGCGTAGGTTCAAGCCTCGGTTAGGTTTATCATTTTACAAACATTACAAATTTATTTCCTTATATTTTCACGAAAAAATGTCGACCGTAATCGGCGAAAAAAATAATAATCGGAGATACAAAATAATTTATGAAAATAAATAAGACATTGATCTGAAAACAGTAATGGAATTTTTTATGGGATATAGATTATTCATAATTTTACATGATTAATATAAAAAAGTAGTAAAATGTACAGAATACATTAAACAAACGCTAAAATAAATTGTACCTATCAAAGAAAATCGAAAAAAATAACTTTTTTAACAAAATTACAGAGCCTAAATTACTTTAATCACGCACTTGCATGTAGAAAATAAATTTTTGCAATATAGCGATTAAATGTTCAATATATCGATATGGAATATCGATTAACACACTAATACAGGGTACTTCTTCAACAATTTTAATAATATAGTATATTTTACTAAGGCTATTTTACATTTATAAAATAAAATCTGTGGTAATTTTTTTTCTTTTATTTTAAGAATTTGTCTCCAGAGAATTGAATCCTATTACCCAAATAAACGGTATACTGTAGTTATTTTTTTATGCTGTCCTGCATCATGTTGACCACTTCTAAAATAGAGCCGTTTATTGAATCCTAATGCAAAATAAGTCTTTGTCGCATATTTTTAAATCCAGTTAAAAATTAATAATTTTAATTTAGTTTTAAAATGTTAAAAAAAATATTTGTTGTACGTTGATTTTAAATAACGCACAGTTAGTCAATGAATAAGTTTTAAGGACACATGATCTTTTTTCATAGTTTTGCATTGGATTATTTTACGATAAACGTAATTAGATAATATGGCAATAATCATATATTATTACGTAAAATTATAATAAGAAATCGTATATTCTGTTTTATTAACAAACCTATTTCTTTTCTTGTTTCTTGTTTTATGACCGAACGAAAAATATTAACTTGAAATTAAGTTGCTTACCGATGAAGCCAGCCCATTCCATTCTATTATTTATATATGAATATAATATATATATATATATATATATAAATTATTGCTACATTAAAAAAAAAAAAAATGAACATGGTTAAACGCTTTTGAGTAAAAGATGAGTCAAAATTAAAATTAAAATTTAAAACCTTAACGTACAACAATCTAAGTTACGTAAGACCGAGGGAGGAGGTAAGAAACTTTTCAATTAAAATAAAATTCAATTAAAAACTGCTGTAGCTTTTTTATACATCGTTTTCTAAATCATTACCGGAATTAATATCACGTGGTAATTTCTCCATGGTCCTTGACTATATACGGTGGTTAATATTCAAATAATTTTGTTGTTTGGGTTTCCACAAACCAATTTTTCCTTTTTTTATGTTAAAATTTATTTTAAAATCTACCAACCTATGAATAATTTTTATCGTTTTATAAATAAATTTAAAAGAAATTATAAATAGTTAAAGGACTACCAGTAAATTTCAAACTTTCTTATTCCTATCGCATATTAATTGCCATTTTTTATATTCTAAAATCTCTTTCTAAATTGTATTCAATGATGATCTCTAGTGATATGGAGATTACACTGATACACAAAAAAAATCTGCTTAATATTTCTCTAAGTGTGATACCATTTCTTGAATTGCTTTTTTGCGTTATATTACAGATCGGTAAATACAATTTTTCTATAAATTACGCTTCAAAAAAAATTAAGGTAAAATGTAGTTAAAATCTGTAAAATTTATAATTTTGCACGGGATACCTGTGTTAGAATAATTTTGCGGATGCTTTTCTTTTATAAATAGCCTTACGTACATCCCGAATTAATGTTCAACAGTAATCGGCTAGCATGTTAGTATTCCATTCCCTTTATAGCGGCTTTCCATCAACGAAATGTGTTGGTGGAAACGTTCACCTTGTTCGTCACTTACATCTCCGAGGTTGTCCGAGAAAAAATCGAGATGTGAGTGGAGGAAATGTATTTTCAAAGACATATTACATCTCATAACTATGTATGAAGTAAGAAGTTGATTAATAATATCGTGATAATTGTAAGATTTTTGTGTTCCGAGAAAATTTTTGCAAACGTCTTTAAATGAAGCCCAAGCTGTACTTTCTACATTATTTAACATCGAGTTAAATATCATCTTTGACCAAATCTCTTATATGAGGACCAACAAATATTCCTTCTTGAATTTTTCCTTCACTTACATTCGGAAATTTCTGCCCGATGTACAAAAATCCGGGAGTATCCTTTTTCATCGCTTTTACAAAATTTTTCATTAGTCCTAGCTTGATATGAAGAGGGGGTAGACATATTTTTTGGGTTCAACTAAAGGCTCAAAAATAATATTTTTCCCATTTGGAGTTAAGTTGTTTTGTTTCTTCCACTCTTTGGTAACATAATGTTTCCGTAGCTCGGCTGTCCCATTCGCAAAGAAAACACATGTACTTAGTATAGCCTAACTGTATGCCTAACAAAATAGCTATAACTTTCACATCACCACATATCTTTCAGCTACGTTTTTTATAATTTATTTTTTCAAGAAATCACATCACATCGTATGTCTCTTTCAAACTAATACCGGGTATCGAAGGATATTCGTTACCGTTGTGTGGTAGAACCACTTTTAAACTATCGCTTGGACGAATCTATGAAAAGGCGCCAGTTCTCAGGTTTATGAAGTTGTCCTAGGTGCAACATAAGCTCAATTTTTGTGCAATAAACTAAATTATTTTCATCAATAAAGTACTGAGAAAGTTCTTTTTGCCGGCTTCGAAAGCCGACATAATAATGCCGAATAATTTCACTGTGAGGTACAGGCTTGATTGCAGATTGCAATCAAGGATATTTTACAGTATGTTTAGACTTTTTAGAAATTCCAGACACACTTGTTAAACAAAAGTAACAATCGGTTACATGATCTGGTTCACGCCAAACCATAGGTACACGAAATGGTAAAGCCTTCCGTGTACCTTTCAGCCATCCTCTTAAACATACAGAACAATTAGTGCATACTATATGAGGAGCCCATGCCTTATCCTGATCACCAGTTTTACTCTGAAAGTACAAATGATTTGCTTTTTTAATTAAAGGTGTAAAGTTTATTCTATTTGATTTTACGGTAAACTCACCAAATACATAACAAAAAGCATCTTTTTGTCAAACTTAAGACAGAAATAAGAGCGAACAAAATTAATTCATTTCTAAATCCAGTCCTTAATACCAACAACACAGCTGTGTTTTCAGCTACATGTTTTGACCTGCACAGACATGATTAATCTTGTCCATGACGGCTCACTCGTCGGTATTAGATATGATGTCATAATATGTGACTATGATACAAATTAATTCTTTGTTTAGTATTGTTTATTTATAGCTCACAAATTATATTAACAAAGTTAAATAATAAAAAAATGAGCTATTAAATTACAGTATAGGAGCTTAAAATGCTAACTGTACGTTGAAAAATGAAAAAATCCTTTAATTAAAATTTAAAACTCTTTCAAAAATGGTGGGTGATAGAAAGATACTGAGTTCATATTCGTTTTCAGCATCAAACAACAGATTAAAATAATTTATCGCATGTTAGGAAACAAAATTTTAGTTTATCAGTGTTATTGTACATATGAAATAGTTAAACCGTGGTAAACTGCTCTGAAAAAGCTTATCATCATCGCCAAGCCTAAGTAGTCTTAAAACTAAGAACATTTAAGATTTTTTTTAAAAATTTAGTCTGTATGGTCATTCCAAAAGTAGTTATGATTTATTTATATAAATATAAACGAGAAGATAGGTTTTCATACCATTAAGTTAGTAGATGTTTGTACATACTTACATGAAAAAAGTTACTACCTAGAATTCCTGACTTTAAGAAGTAGAAAACTAGAAGAACTAAAATAAAAACCTATATTTTTTCACGGGACTTCAAAATATAAAACAATATAATAAGAACATCTGCTCTTTACAATAACGAAGCGCTAAAAAAGCGCTAAAAATTTTGCTGCCAATTTTTACGGTTATATAAGTTAATTCAATTTTTTTTTGTAGCTCGTCCAAGAGTTTTGCACTGTTTTTTGGAGGGGGAGAGATTTTCTGGAAGTAATTTAATAGTTTTTTTATACTGAAAAATTCATGTGGGAAAACAAATGTGATTCAAACTGATTATTTACCCTTATAATAACAACTAAGAGTTACAAGTATCTTTAATAAAATTATTGAGGGGACATTCTACCTCCTCCCACTGGATCTCTCTGATATTTTCTCTTTCTAATTCAATTTTCCACGTATTCACATTTCATCTGAATAAAATTATACTGATTTTATATATTAAAAAAATAATTTATTTCTAAATAAATTTAAAATACATAATTTCATTAAATTTTAAATATATTTTTTTTGTGAATTTAATTATTTAAAAGAGAAATCAAATCAGTTTATTACTCTTGTTAAACAAAAATTAGATTCATTACTTTTTAAAAGACCGCCCATTGCAAGCTACTCAAAAATTAAAAAAAAAAAAAATTATAATAATTACTTATTTTTGATGCCAAAGCTAACATCAAACTGCTCTATGATAAAAAAAATGATTACTTTTTACTGTCAAAAAATTGATAGATAGCAAAATTAATATTAATTGTTATTGATAATAGTGTTTTAAATAAGAAAAAAAATTAATTTCATTTTGTCTATTTGTGAATTAAGTTAAATTGCTGCTAAAAATAAATTTTCTTTACTGAAATTAAAATGATAATTAAACTGGAATAAAAAACAATAATTTATGAGAGTGAGCGAGAGATATATGTAATGTTTTACAAATACTTAAAACCACGGGCCTCGCGCGAGAAGGCGCCGTGGTGTACGTGGTTAAAGCGCCTGTCTAGTAAACAAGAGATCGCGAGTCCGAATCTCGTCGTTGCCTATTTTATTATATACTATTTTAGATCGTTAATAATATATTAGCAACTTTCATCTTTTAACCTTATTTATTAAAGATTTTATAAAATACTTATTATTTTTTTGTTTTTAATAATAATCTATTTATTTCATTTAATTCTTTTATGAAAAAAAATTCTAATCAATTTGTGATATCAACAAAGCAAATGGTCAGTGCTCATTGTATTGACAGCAATTAATTTTTTCTTTTCATATAAATAATTTTAATTATTTTTTTTTTATTAAAACACCGTTAATTATTTAAAACATAATTTTATTAGAATGCTTTTTTATTTCTAATTATTTTTCACTGACAGACGTTTTATTTATATTATCAAATTCTGTTAACAAATAAATTATTTTGTTCAAAAAGGAGAATTCTATGTACAAAAAAAAAGTGTATTTTTTTCACAACATATCTAAAATTATTTGATATATGTAATATACTGACTGAATTTTATTTCGCTTGCTAGATTCCAGTAGGTATGCGCTTACGAATAGAAATTACTAAAATAATGTTATCTGGATTGTTTTGATGATGCTATTTTATTATACATTCGTACTTCGCCGCTTTGTATTATCTGTTGTTAATAAAATTAATTATTAAAGATATTAACCAATATAAGTATTTATTGAACTTAAAGGTTAATACGTTAGATACTGGCGACGAGACAAAAGTGATAGTTTCGAATAACATTACATTTGAAATTATTGGTAGTAAACAATGTTTGTGAGGTTAATTTTTCTCTTTTTTTTGTTGTTTGCATAACGGTATTCCGTTCCGTCAGTAAAAAAAAACAAGTTAAAAATCCCTAATGATAGAAAAATTAAATGCTACTGTTAGTGAATATCAGGAACAAAATGCTGAAATCCAAGCTACAACTGACAGATTAAGATCCGAGCGCAGTAACCTTCGAGAGACAAAAAATAACCATGCTACTCAGCAAAACGCGCTTACTAGTCTACAAAATGTTAGTTTTTTCAAATATTTGAATAAAAATTAAAATATTCGATAACATTGTCTCATTGTTTCCTAAGATATTTCTGATGTTAGACCCAAATTTAAATTTCCTACGCAATGACGCATAACATACACGCTCCACAAGTATTAAGTGTATTGTTACTTTGTAGTCACAGCGAACACAAACGGGTGTATCAGTCTGAGTGAGCCAGATATCCATCTGTGTGTCATCAGATATCCATGAGTGAGCCTAGTAACCTTCTCCCGACGGTTATTCAAAACGCTACAAAGTGACACAGTGTCCTTAACTGGACGAAATTTATTATCTATGGTTTCATTCCATTCACTCTGCCACTCATCACAAACCACATCTTCAGATAACAGTCAAGATCATTTGAAAAAACACGATTAATGAAAGGAGGCTGCGAAGAAGCCTCTTTTGCCGCACGATCAGCGCGCTCATTTACTGAAATTCCAATATGGCTGGGGATCCAGCAGAAGCTCAGAGTTGTATTATGTTGAGTCATTTTAGAGATGAGAAACTGTAGTTGTACTGTTGAAACTGTACTGTTGTTTTTTTTTGCAAGTCAGGGAGTCTGGAGTACATATCATTAACGGCTTGCAAGCGCTCATGAAATCTGAACAGACAAGTACATTCGGAATTTTGGGTTAATTATATTTAAGGCCTATACAGTTCCGCAAAGAAAACACTAACGATGCTGGCCAAAAATGTATGTTCTATTGTCAACTACAAAACGTTAAAACTGTTTTGGAGCAGCCTCTCGCCAGTCGCTAAATTTCTATATGCAACATAAATTGAAAAATTATCCACAAATAAAGAACACATAACCGGTTTTCACACGCAGTTTGTTATACGGTTTATGGCTACGGCAAATAAAGTAACTCTTAAGACACTTCCCTGTGGTATTCCGTTTTCTAGTAAAGAATTTTCGGATACCGTCGTTCCAAGTCGAACTCGAAAGGACCGACTACTTAGGAAACCTCTGATAAATGCAAGGAATTATTGAAAAAGCACCTCAGTAGAAAAATACTGACTTTGATATAAATATTTATAAAGTTCAATAAATAGGTATTAGAGGTTAATATCTTAAATAATTACTTCTATTAATAACAAATAATACAGAGCGGAAAAGTAAGTGTGTATATCAAAATATCATCATCGTGACAATCCAACAGAAATAATCATAATAATAATCCCTATGCGTACGCGCATACTTATAGGTATCTAGCAAACGTAGCGTTTCGGCGCAAAATACAAATTCAATACATTGCATTCCTTCCCGCTTAGTTTTGAACGATCGATCGTTACTAATAAATAATTTATATGCGAGTTTTAGTTCGATCAAAAGTTATACAATAATATAAAATTATAAATTCAATCGAGACACCGGTTTAACTTCACGTTTCGTTCTTTAATTAACATTTAGATTTAAATATTTTTCATAATGAACATTGCGTTTCGGTAACTTATCATTTTCAACACGAGATTTCTTCATTTCGGATAGTTGTTCTGTAAAAGAAACATCTACATCTGACATTCGTGATAAATCAACTTCCGAATTTCTTCTTGAATCGTTTAACTCTGAAGTAGCCAATGGTGCAGATTTCGGAACAATTTCCTTTAGTTTAATGTGATTTTAGATAACGGTAGGAATCGTCAATGAAGTTGATTTGTAGAGATATTTTCCAAAGCTGAATATTCGAGTGTAGAAACAGATTTAGAGAATTTATCCGCGTGATGTTTTCATGAAACGTTCAAATATGGAAAGTCGTATTTTCTCTCATCCATAACTTCCAGAATTTTAGCTGCTAGACATTTAGAGTTCATTAAATTTTTATAATCTTTAACTAAGATTAAGTTTTATTTTTAGATAAGATTTTTATTTCATCTGTACAACAAATGCTATAGGTCAAAATAACTCATTCCCTTTTTTTTTTATTTTTGAATATGTTTATTTGAATGTATGAAAATTTGAAATTTAATATCTCTGGAACCGATTAACATAAATTCTTAAAAATTTATAGAATTATTCCTGTTAAATCAGAAAATTTTATTATTAAATTTTGGACTTTATCGAGGATAAAGTTAGGAAGTTATACGGTACACTACCTGTCAAACGGAATAGATTTTATGAAAAATGTTATTCCTAAACAATAATTAATTAAGATTAAATATTATTTTTAGATAATTTTTTGGTAAAGTCACCTTTTATCTCAAAATATTAGTTTTTTTTAATTGTAACTACTGTTTTTTATGACGTAATTTTAGTTTAACATAAAAGACAAGGATGAAACGGTATAAATAAAAATTTTTTTTTAATTTCGTCTCTTATTATGTTTTGAATTATCGCAAAACTCATAAGTAAAATGGAATTAAATTTACATTAAACAAAGTTAATCTGTATTTAAAGTTAAATTACATTTTAATTTAATTTTAAACTTTTAGATTTATAACATTGAAATTAAATATAATTGCAAAGAACAATTTTTTTTAAATTTTTATATTATTGAAGATAGTTTCTTAATCAGGATAAAAAAAATAAAAGGGGTTGATTTAGTGCAAAACTTTACTTTGGGGAACTCTAACAGAACATTAATTATTATTTTTTAAACCCCAATTCCTAAATTCTACAATAAAAATTGCGGTATGGATTTCCAATACGTCTAATGCATCTTTCAGTAATATATATATATTTTTATATGGTCTTAAAAGCAAAAAAACCTAAAAATTTATAACGTAAATTAAAGTAACACATAAATTTTATAATAATAAATAATATTACTTATATTGATATAAAATATTTCTTTATAAAAAAAACTTGATATTGTATGTCAAATAATGAAATTATTTATTCAAAGTGAGAATTACTTTAAATTATGTTTCATATCCCGTCAAATATATTACAGTGGATTAAGTTTTTATGTATTTTGCTGACACATCATTACAGATATTGGAGTGAAAGTTAGTACAAAGTTAAGGAGTTTAACTGATGCTGTTAGCTAACGGTTATCATCGACTTTTGCAGCAGCACATTATATGATATGTGGGCGCCCACACTTGATGTCGTGAAGGGGGTGTAGACTGTCGGCAATACTATCAGTATACTTAACGTAGTCGTGTAGCGAGCCCAATTTCTCATACATTTCAGCAATAATTTCTGCGTGCTTTATCTTGGTTGTTACCCACATTTAACTTCGTTAAGTTACGTATATAAGATATAAAGCTATTTAACTACATACATATAGGTAGTATAAAATTTTAAATATTAAATATTACTAGTAAAATGGTATGACTACAACAGCTTGTTTTATTAAATTAAAAATTGGAAATAATGATTTATTTTTCTCTAACTTTAGAACGTATCCTATTGTTTTCTTAATTTCATTCTACTTCAAGTGAGAATTCACATAACATTTTATCATATTCATGTATATATATAAAATGAACAGAGTGCATCAGCTAAATCTAAATATATTGAACTAGTACGATAGCTTAATAGCTAAAATAATATATGTTTAAAAACTGTTTAGTAAGTTGTCAAAAATATCAAAAAGTATACCGCCGCGAAAAACTTTCTTTTTTTGCTTTTTTTTAAATTTGTAACGGATATATGCCCAGTAAAACCGTTATTGTGAAAAATTAATAAACCACTAGGTTTATGATATACGTAAATATATTTTTATGAGACTTCTCAGGGTCAAATCTGATTGAAAATTCGAGATTTGTAGTGTGAAAAATACGAAAGCTTATATTCCGATAACCACTTCCTGATATTGTTCTTTCAGTGATACTCCTTATTCAACCAAAAGTGATAAAACATTAACGAGCTTATATAAATTAATCGTTCTTTAATTGCAGTTTGATCCTGAAAATGATCATTTTGAAAACGATGTAAATAACACATCGGCGTCTCCGTGACGGAGACGTCGATCTCCACGGCGGAGTGGTAGCGTCTCGGCCTTTCATTTGGTGGTGACAGGTACATTCGAACCTGTCACCACCTTGTATATACATGTACAAGCTTATCTGTAAGTTTCCGTGGTGATTTAATTCATCAAGAGAAAAAAACAAAAAATCTTTTAAAGAACTTATCACTCTTAATGGCCGTTAGTTTAGCCAATGATGATAAGAGCTTAATCGAAGAAGCGTGGCTAAGATTTGAAACTCGGCTAAAACAAACTCCGATTAGCTTGATGAAGACAATAGTGTAATACTAATACTTATACTAATATAAAATTATTAACTAACTAAAATTATAATTATAAATTATTATTATTGTACTTATATAAAATTAAATAATATACATTTTTTAAATTTAAACATTCATAACAATTTTCATTTTTATTATTATTTATTTATTTTTTTTTTTTATCTGAAATTTTACGGGCATCGACTGCTAAGGTCATTAGCCCTCGTCACATTCTTTAAAAGAAATTACTATCACCATCTGGATCGTCATATATAAGGGTGTAAAGGGCCCTTCCATTTTATTTAAAAACACAAACTTCACAATAAACATTAAGACATAAAAGACAAGGACAATCACAAACACTTACGTAAAGGGCCCCAATATTAAAATTTGAGATAAGGTTCTCAAAAGACCATGAAATTAAAAATTCAACTTATCAATACCATTTCTTTCTTTATATATATATAAAACTACCGCTTAGAGATTCTTTTATCACAGCTTTAAACTTTCATTTTATAGACTTTTAAGAAGTCCACTGGCGTGTAAAAATGCAACTATATTTTCTTCATTTCCATTATCCAGATCAGCACTAATATTATTTCTAAGACGGAACCTCTTTCTGAGGTCCTCATATATGGTACACTCTTCTATTAGATGCTTGATTGTCAGTGTTTTATTACAAACATTGTAATAACATTGTTCTCACTTCGCCGGTTAACAAATATAAATTTGTTAATCGCGTGTGACCGATTCTAAGTCTGGTCACCGCTACTTGTTCACGGCGAGTCAACTTAAAGTCGCTTTTCCATTTATAAGGAGAAGTTTTTACTGAGTTTAATTTTGTATTTAAACTCCTCCATTCAGCATTCCACTTGTTTTTTACTATGTTTGTTAGACGGTTTTTAACATCTGCCACCAGGAAATGCATCTAAATCATCGCAGACTGTTGCCTTTCTGGCAGCTTCGTCTGCGATTTCATTACCTGTAATACCAGCATGCCCCGGAATACAGCATACAAATACGCATCGCTGTCCTCGTTGTTTTAGAACGTATAAAATGGACAGGATGTTTGCAATTAGGACATCCTTAATGTTCTTGTTCCGAAATGCGACAAGTGCACTTAAAGAGTCGGAACATATTAACACTCTCTCTTCGCAATAGTGTTCAGTGTAGCGAAGAGCTTGCTGAATTGCAGTGAGTTCTGCCGTGTAGACACTGGCCACATCTGGCAGTTTCCAAAAGTGGGCTTCTCCATTTACATATATTGAGCATCCAACACCATGTTCGGTTTTAGAACCGTCAGTATAAATTCTAATATGTTCTTCGTAACTACTGACGGTTGCCAAAAATTCCTGTTGGATGATCACTGCTGGTTTCTTTTTTATTTCTCCTTGAGAGAGATCCAAACTTGTATTTACCGCTGGCAAGAGCCATGGCGGTATTTCTCTAGTAGAGAAATACCTTTCCAGTAGTATCTGGAAAGGCAATTTCGTATTTACTTCTTAATTCGTGGTACCTAATTCCGGCTGGTCTGGAGTAGGTAGCATGACGTTCGTATATTGCAGCCATAGGATGGTTATTGAAAAGTTTATTTATATGGGCAGGATAAGCCCATATATTTGCTGCGTATCTTAGTAAAAGGATCTCTCTTCTATAATGTAGTGGCATTATTCCGGCTTCAGACAGACTAGCTGCCGGACTTGTGCGGAAAGCACCAGTTGCATATCTTATTCCGCTATTATGAACTACGTCTAACTTTTTTAAATGCGACTTTCGAGCGGATGAATATACTATACATCCGTAGTCTAGTTTAGATTGAACCAATGCTTTATACAATTTCAATAATGTCTCTTTGTCTGAGCCCCAATTTAAAAAATTTAAGCCCCAATTTAAAAAAGAAATGTAAAATTAAAAAAAATAAATATTGCTAATCGATTTATTGTTTGTAAAATGAAATTTTACAAGATAACTAGTCTATTGCTACCGTACGTGATTATTATATTGTAAAAGCAAAAATATTGTCCGTATTAATATACTCGTATATTATAAAACAGAACTATTATCCGCGTGTAAGTTTGTTTTTTAAGTATGAATACACAGTTATTTACTTAAAATCCGAAACCGATTCGACCATTTGATTTTCTTTTCTCGTAGTTCTAACTGAACTTCTCTAAATGCAAGTAATAGCTAAATTATTAATATTTCTACATTAATTAGCGCCCAGTACAGTTTAAACTGAGAGCGAATGTTATTTTACAAAGTTGAATTTTTAGTTGTAACTTTTTTGAGATGCTAAGTAAATCGAGTTCGGTAAAAGATAATCAATGGTACTTTGCATCTTTGAGGTTTTAGCACAACGGCCAAATTTATTAAAGAACATCTTATAAGCTCGTATAAATATTTAATTACCTAAACTTTGGGAACTTTTTCAAGTTACAAACTAAAAAGTTAAAAGTTAAAAATTATACGTAATTATAAGTTATTATTGTTATCCGAATATAGAATTATTTAATACAATTTTTTTAAATTTATACGTTCATAACAATTTTCATTATTATTATTATTCTCTTCTCGATGGAGGAACTGGAAGGAGTCCTACGGTCGCTGAAAGGCAAAAAAGCCCCTGGTCCCGACGGTATACCGGCCGCGGTACTCAAACCAGTGGGCCGCTGCAGGCCCCGTCTTCTACTAGACATGTATAATGCATGTCTGAAGGCTGGGTCTTTTAGCACCAGGTGGAAGACCTTGTCTTGAAGTCTTTTGCTAATTCCCAAGGGAAAAGAAAACCCAGAGTCGCCGTCCTCCTACCGACCATTGTGTGTGGACACAGCTAGGAAGGTATTGGAGAAGCTGTTTAAGAAAAGACTGGTTGCGGCGATGGATCAGGCAGGTGGCCTGTCACCTAACCAGTACGGCTTCCGGCAGGGTCGGTCGATCCTAGACGTAATTCAGGAGGTTGTTGAGGCAGTGCGGCGAGCAGAGGACCACATCATTTTTCGCGACGTGTGGTCCTTCTCGTTACTTTGGACGTAAAAAACACGTTTAACTCCGCAAGGTGGAGCGATATGATTCGGGCCCTGGAGCATTCGTTCCATGTGCCTCAAAACCTTCTCAGAATGGTAGATACAGACCTGAGGAACCGCGGTCTCATTTACGAGACCGCAGCAGGCTGGCGTAGGACTACGATTACGTCAGGGGAGGCGCAGGGGTCGATTCTCGGCCCCGACCTTTGGAACGCCGTCTACGATGGCTTGCTGAGGCTGGAGATGCCTGAAGAATCTGCCTTGGTTGGGTACGCTGACAACGTTGCGCTACTTGTCGCAGATCGTGACGTGGAGCCCGCCCAACTGAGGCTCAGTTGGGCCATGCACATAGTCGGTGCCTGGTTGGACGATCATGGATTGTCTCTAGCCCTCAGCAAAACGGAGATCGTAGTTCTCACGAAGAAGCGTATCGACACCCTTCTCTCCCTGCGGGTCGGGGTAGAGGTTGTCGAAACCAAGCCGGCCGCAAAGTACCTCGGTATGTTGATTGACCGGAAACTCAGCTTTGCTGAGCAGCTTCGTACAGCCGCCGACAAAGCTGCAAGAGCCGTAACTGCTCTCAGCCGGCTTATGGCGAATATCGGCGGACCGAAGGCCAGCAGACGGTGATTGCTGATGTCCAGGGTGCATTCCATTCTGTTATTCGGGTCGGAAGAGTTGCGAGAAACCAGAAGCGGCTCGCGCAGGTGCAACCTTGCGAGTCGCTTCCGCGTATTGGACGGTCTCCGAGCCTGCAGTACTTGTGGTCGCCGGCGTCACACCCAATGCTACTTTAGCAAGGGAGCGCCAGGTGATCTACAAGAGGCGACGGGCAGGCGAAGACCGGGTGACCATTGCCAACGAGGAACGCACTCGCACGTTCCTCGCATGGCAAGAGGCCTGGCACCATGAGACCAGAGGACGATGGACCGCAAGGCTTATCCCTCTGCTCAGACCGTGGACGGAGCGACGGCATGGAGAGGTGGAGTACTACATGACCCAATTTTTTACGGGTCACGGGTACTTCCGCGCTTACCTCCATGTCATAGAGAAAGCGCCGTCCCCCGACTGCCTGTATTGCCCCGGTGTACGGGACGACGCTGAGCACACCTTTTTCGAATGTGCTCGGTGGGCGGCAGATCGAGGGACACTAGAGGCGGATCTCGGTTCACTGAGTCCCCACAACGTGGTTGCGCTGATGCTCCGTGACCTGAGCAGTTGGGAAAGTGTAGTCCGTTCCGGGTCGAGTCCTGGTAGAAAGGGAGGGGGGGTGGCTTTAGTTGGTAGTCTGCTGATAGTGATTGGATAATACCATCAACGGGAGCCCGACACTCCGTGCGCAAATATGCATTTCCACCTCCGTCCGCAAAAAAAAAAAAAAAAAAAAAAATATTATTATTATTATAGGAACTTTTACAATTGTAAAAGTTTTTAAAATATGCCTAAGTTTTGCGATATTTCTATATACGGCTGTCGGTTTTTTATTTTTATTAAACTGAAAAAATGTTTAAGGAGACACTTTAATAATTAAATGGCCGCTTTGTGCTTTTGAAGTACTAATTAACTGATATCACGACAGGCGTAAGGTATAAACGCACATGAAATACAACGGTATATAGAATATGAAAATAACACGAATACATATTAAAAAAAAAAAAAAAACACCTTACTTAACGTTAAAATCAATAAATATGAAACATTAAGGATTCGCTTCAACAAGTTGTTTTAATCTTGCCTTCCTGTCCCGATGAACTACGTTTCGGTTCGCCGTTACAAATTGAAGAAGTGCATTTTTCGATAGGATTTTTTGATTCATGACACAAATAAAGAGCAATAATTAATTTTGTACGAGTAACTAGTAAAACGTAAAATGTACTTCTCCTTTCACAAATACTAATTTACAGATACTAATGAGTACTAAAGAGAAAAACTGGAAATGCCAAAGAAAACGCCGACCTACTTAAACGAAATTTCTTTTATTTTTGCTATTAGAAAATCATAAAAGAAATCAAACAGTTAATACGTTTATTTATCGCCCACAATAAAGTATTTTCTACTTACATATAACTACCTCAAAAGTAATAAATCCACAGAGTTACATCCTTTCATGTCGTTCTAGGTACCAGAAATTATAATGGGTTTTGAATTTGTGAATAATGAACGTAAAAATTTGTATTTATCCTTATAGTAACTTTAATTTTGTAACGGTCAATATATTTCCGTACTGTGGTCGATGGAAAGTGCTGTTCTCTGAAAGGTTATAGGTAAAACTTTTTATGACAAATAATCCAAGTTTCGGCATCGATTAGGGTATGATGTTAACAGCGATCAGTATCGTGATCGGTCAAAGGATCAGTCACGATACTGTGCCGTGCGGGTTAACTAGCATACGGTAATTTTTTAAGGATGATTCTACATGCGCTTATAATCCTGCTTAGATTAATTAGATGAAACGGTGTCTAATTAGAAAATTGTTCACCGGCGTTTCTCTATTTATAAAAAATTGTTAATACAAAGAAAATTTGATCAAATTTTTTTATACGAAAATTACGTAAAATTTTATTGGTTTTAATTACTGCCTCTGAAACGTTTTGCTAAACTGAATTTGTAGCGAAAAACCTTAAAGTATATTTTCCACCAGAGAAAGACAAGATATTTTCAATATTCACAAAAAAAATTATCGTATGAAGGCTGTTTTAAATTTGATATGCTTTAATAAGCATCTAATTTAAGAAAATTCCTTCAATTATTTTTACTTTGCTCTATTGATATAATGTTAAAATTCATTCAAAGCAGCATCAAAGAAAATTAAAAAAAATACATATCAGAAGGGCTTAGTATGAATATGTATAAGTACTGCTACAAATTATTAAATGTTCAAAACAAAATTATTAATGCTAATAATGTTTTTGAGCTAAATAACTGAAAATACAAAAATAGAAGAACTAAAAAATAGTTTATATAATACAAAATAAAATAGTTTCATTGTGTCAGAAATATAAGGAAATATTACAAAAAACCACAATTATAAACAAAAGAAATAATGTTGTTAATATAGTAAGTTTCGAATTAATTGAATAAATAAATTACATTTCAGTGTTTTATAACATTATAAATCTATTTACTTTTATAACAGTAATAAATAAAAATAAGTTTTTGGTACTCTATGACGTTATAATGCACAGTTCAATCCATTATTCTACATATACAAAATTTTGTATTATATATAAATAGAAAATAATATAAATAAAAGCGAAAAATGGATTAAACCATTTATAAATCGCATAATTTACTCAGAATAAAATCACGTATCAAAGAGAAGAAATTAAATTCGTCAAAAAAAAAGCAGCATCATTAAAAAAGTTAGCAGTATGCTAATATGCAATTAACACACATACATCAAAAGTTTAATGATTACTTTCTGAACGGGATACAAAAGTGAAAACTAATATTAAAGTAAATTATAATCCTACGAACGCAAAAGATAAACATGTTGATGGTTGATGAAAAGCGGAAAATAGAGTGGTGAGAGAGGCATTAAACAAAGGGGAAAATATGATGAAAATAAGTTTCATTATTCCATTTTGAATTTTGAAATAGCTTCGTTACTTTATTTTTATAGAGGATTATTATCTACGTGTGCGTGTTGTACATATCATTCAATATCCGATATCAAGATTATAAATTTCATTAACTTCCGAACTAAATTAATGTAATTTATAAACCGTTACAGTAGAAATTAAAAACATTTATTTCTATATTCTACTTTGGTAAATTATAGGCTACCGTCCAGTTTCAACTTACTTGATTAAAAAATCATAGTTTTTTCGTGATAAGAAATGAACTTTATAATGAATGAAAAATGCTGATCCCAGCCGAAATTCGAACCCAAGTCCTTCTAAATTAAAGACAGAGGCTATCTCTCTCCTTCTTGGTATTCTATTTATAGCACTATTCTACGTATGTGTGTGTGTGTGTGTATGTGTGTGTGTGTGTGTGTGTGTACATCGCTGACTTCAAAATTTTTTTAAGGAATACTACATTAGTAAAAATTTAGTATATCCTGAAAATCAGTTATATTTTGTATTCTGTAGATTACAGAAGGTGCTCTTCTGTACTCTACAGAATACAGGTGTGCTAGCTATTAAAACAGAGAATTAGAATATTAAAAGTAACTACATCTGTAAAATAAAAAAAACAGTTGAAGTTTTATTAATTTCCCGGTTATATTAAAAAATATAAATAAATAATATTTTGTCTAATAGTAGAGGGAAATATTACTATCATGTCAAAAATAATCCATCGAGATTCGAAAAAACCGCTCAACAAAGCACGTTATTTTTGTGTGGGTGTAAATGCCCTGGCCAAAGTTTGCCCTTCCTGGATAGTGGTTTCAGAAGTAGTTTATATAAAGACTTAAAATTTGGTAGCGTGGCTTTATACATCGGCTATTGGAGTCATTTAACTTTTATAAACACCCGTAAAGGGACTGGGGTAGGGGATATGATACCTCAACAAAAATTTCTGAAGGGTATTTTTGTTATCTATTTATTGTCCTTTGTTACATAAATAATATATTTTGAAAATTAAAAAAAACAGATAACCCCCTCTAAAATGAAAATAAACACAAGAATTTCAGTGAATGATTTTTACAAATTTTAATGTAATTTTATACTTAATTGTTAGTGTAAAATAATTACATTTATAAGTGGTCAAACAAATTGTATTCTAGCGATAGAATATAATTCTTTATAAAAATAAGCTTTCAATTACTGTTTATTATTTTCCCTTTTCTCTACATTTAGCGCTTTCGCCCAGATCTCTGCTTCATCAGAATCTATGAACGTATATATGAAAATTCACTGAAAACATTCTTAAAAATATTTAAAAATATAAAGTTGTATGCTTTATATTTAAAAGTATAACTAACCGCTTACATAAATTTTAACATAAAACCTTCATTAGTAGATATAGAGGAAAAATAAAAAAACATACTGAAGAAATTAAGAGACACTAGTGGCCCGTTGACGTTTCGTATCATTATTATTATAAATTATAAATGCGTAATATAATCGGCCAGAAACCTACTCCATTCACAAATATACGTCTCACCACCAACCCGTTTGTTTTTCTCTTCCTTTCCCACCACAGGTAAAATGCGAGCACAAAACCTATTTCAGTCCGTCCTACGTGACAGATCGGTCTGATTTTTTTTTTTATTCTGCTCAGAATGGCTCACTGATATGTGATTAAGAATCGACGGACCTTCAAAGCGATTTTCCAGTGATTAATAACCTCGGAAAGTTCCCCGATTAAGGAATAAGTGAGGATTTCTCAGAAGAGATTCAAGTTTGGGATCCGATGATGTTTGATTACATACATATCTGTGGGTTATTCGAACAGAATAAAAAAAAAAAATCAGCCCGCACCGTCCAGTAAAACGCAAAGACGGACTGAAAATAAGTTTTCAGCCCAATTATTTTTAATATAAAAGATGGCTGAATTTTTAGAACTGAAGAGTCGCTCTGTCGTCATCATATGAAATAGTACTTGCTGAGAAATAGAGTACCAAAAAATTAACAAAAACTAGAAAACTGATTTTTGTAAGTACAGTAAGTATCGTTTATAGTGACATCGTATATAGTGACCTAAAACTTGTCTCTTTATTAGTTTGGTATGCTGTTAATGTACATTGTTTATGGCATCGGGTGTAGTGTCATATCGATTATTATGACTTATTTTTCCTACTGCAATGCAACATTTTATCGTTTAAAATGACGGTCGGAAGTGACTCGACAGTAACGTAGTACAGTATATCTACATTATAGCTACAGAAATATTTTGACGGGTCCTTTTTTCTTATATACGTACTGCAGTTCTTTTTTGTAACTTCTTCGTGTACCAGATTATTGTAAACTGAAGCAATCACATTCAGTTGTTATTAATCTTTTGCTGTGAGCGTATCATATCGTGCGGGTACAGTATTTTATTTTACGTAACCTGTGTAATTCACTCAATAGTGATTTAATTATGACTTCGCGAAAAACAATCACGATAGAGGAAAAGACACACGTTACCAGGAGGTTAGAGAACGGTGAAACTAGTAAGGATATCGCCCAAGAATAAAGCGTAGGTCATTCGACAATATCGTTGATATGGAAGAATCGTGAAAATATTAGGAAACATTTTGAAAAAAATTCTGTGAAATCAAAAAAATGACGGCCTAGTCAACAAAATGATGTAAAGCAAAATAACCGAATTTTTGCAGAAAAAGCAATTTTTACAATTTTTCCCTATCTTGTTTACTCTACCGTATTTGTATTTATTATTGCGTAGTTTTTATTTTTATTTTTTTGTTTTTTTAAATATTTTTGCGGAAATAAATTATTGTTATTATTTTTAATAATATTATTATTACTGTAGTCTCCCTCCATGAATCATGAGACCTTGCCGATGTTGAGGGGGCTTGAGTGGTCACTGATACAGAGTAGCTGGACCGAAGGTGCATCCATATGGGAGAGGTATCTGTTGAGAGCCAGAATAAGGAATGATTCCTGAAATTTGAAGAAGCGATTGATAGAATATACAAACTGATGTGTAATATTTACGAAAAAGGGGAACTTCCGTCAGACTTCAAAAAGAGTATTATTGTCATGATACCAAAGAAAGTAGGAGTAGATAATTATGAAGAATATAGAACAATTAGCTTAATTACTCGTGGACCATCTTAACTAGAATTCTGTACAGAAGAATTGAGAGGAGAGTGGAAGAAGTGTTAGGAGAAGACCACTTTGATTTCAGGAAAAGTATAGGGACAACGGAAGCAATTTTAGCGCTCAGATTAATAACAGAAGGAAGATTAAAGAAAAAAACCCAACATACTTGGCATTTATAGAATTAGAAAAGGCATTTGATAACGTAGACCGGAATAAAATGTTTAGAATATTAAAAAATTTAGGGTTCAAGTATAGAGATAGAAGAACAATTTCTAAACATTTACAGGAACCAAACTGCAACAGTAATAATCGAAGAACATAAGAAAGAAACCGTGTGTATAGTGTGTATTTCGACCCCAATATTTTGTCTTCTACCCCAGATTTATCGGAAACTATTGAAAATATAGTTCTGGGACCACTTTTTTAATTTTTCATCTCGGATTTCAATTAAATTCACTAAATTTACTTTTTAATTTTGGTCCCAAGAATTACAGTCTGGCTTAATTTAACTGAAGGCGCAGAAATCAGGACGAAATATTTCACCAGCCATCACTCACTAAGGAAGCGTTTCTGAACCGATGTTTATATGAACTTTCTTTATAATTTTCAGCATAAGAACATGAGGTGGAAGGTTGTTACATTCTTCGTGAATCACTCAGTATGTATGTATATATAAAATACAGTATTATTTATTTAAGAGCCTGTTCTAAGATAACCAGCTCTTAATAATAATCAGTACAGCATAATCGATGTACGATTGAATACGTAATTGTGAAACCGAAAACGATAAAAGACAAATTGTCTGAATGGTTGGAACAGAAATTGTACGAGTATAAAGAGATTTTCAAAAAGATTTGAGCGAAAAGGTAAAATGCTAATATTTTTACGGTTGTGAAGCCATTACCCTACGCTATTTTTGAGTTTATAAATCATTAAGATAACTAAAATATTTTCCAACTGATATCATCTATTGTGATTATATTGAATTAATAAGTGAGAAAATATAATATTTGTCGGAAGGTTCTCTCATATATCAAAGATAATATTGGATCATAAAGTTATACTAATAAAGGTAAGTGATTTGCTGTCTTGTTTCAAACGGTGAAAATCTTTTCGGTGGTTATAAAATGGTGAGAAGGGAGTAAGAAAGATTTTATTTTTTTGTACATACTCGTACACATTCTAAAGGAATAAGATTAACTTTAAGTAACTCGAGTCACAAAGGAACTTGGATCAGGGTCAAGTCAACTAGCATTTAGGTCAACAGGGAACTTCATGTAACTTGAAACAAAAAAAAATATATTTTCTTTACTTCCACACTCTTTATTATATGTGTATTCCCTTCTTTAGTATATGTGTATTTACTACGTAAATATATACATATTCTAAAAACTATTTTAAAAATGTAAATTTGTTTTTTTGTAAATTTCTAATTCCGTTAAACAATTTTTTTTTAATGAAAATATGGTAATATTTTGTATACATATTTAGTTATTACCATATAAAAACACATAATCAAATAACCAAAGAAAAAATGTTTACTGTTTTTTCATTATTCTTTGTCTGTATTATAATTTTGAATATAATAATACCTAGGAGTAATGTGGTGAATAATTGTAAGACACGAATTTGAGTACTTTTATACGGATTTGAATACTAGATCGTGGATACCGATGTTCTTTGGTGGTTGGAGTTCAATTAACCACACATGTCAAGAATGGTCGACCTGAGACTACAAGACTGCATTTCATTTACATTCATACATAACATCCTCATTCATCCTCTGAAGTAATACCTTACGGTGGTTTCGGATACTAAACAGAAAAAGAATGAGGTGTATAATTTGGGGAACGCTTAATACGTTAGTATTTTTTTTTTTTTTAATTTATATGTTTTCGATTGAATTTTTTTTAATAAGACGTTCCAATACCGTATCTTTAATATATTCAAAACAATTGTAGTAAAGCTTAAAAAAATAGGAGTTGAAAAAATCATATATACATGATTGAAATAAATTTTTTTCGTTAAATTACTAATAAAGTAATAGAAAATTCGTATCGACATTAATTCTAAGAAAATTAATTTAAGCAAAGTAAAAAAAAATAAAAGAAAAAAAAATTAGTTAGATTAATGATAATTCAAAATTTATACTTCCGATCTCTGTGGCTGAGTAGTTAGCGTCTCAACATTTCATGTGGAGGTCCGGAGTTCGAATCCTGGTCAGTAGTTGGAAAGAGGGCATAGTGCGCCACTAGCCAATCCCGTTGCAGGATTCTTGTCCCTTTTCCTTCGTTCTGTTGGACCGGAGGATTAGAAATCGCATAGGGTTGCCGATCTAATATTTTTTCCTTTTAAATATTAATTATTTAGTTCAATATTTCAAAGTTTCGTAGCACATAAGCTGTTGTATTCGTCTGCTATGACGTGTGACATCACAGGTGAGCGGTAGAATTAAATAAATGATATTTAAGGCGAATAAAGTAACCGGTCTGTTTGGGCTTCGAACCGGTTGGCTACGGGACGCAGCCGACTAACTTCTTAAACCGATCGGCTGCAGCGGCTCCCTGACATACTGAATGAAATTTGTTCTACATAAGTCACGCGCGAAAAATTACTTTTAGTACACATCGTCATCTTGTAACGTCACAATTCTTTTTTCATTTAATATGAAATATTAATTCTATCAAACTCTCCCTCTCCCGACTCGTCTTCCTGCAGTCTGAAATTTACTTAAATTAAAAAAATTTTCATCCGCCCTTTTCTCGATGTATTTATAAATTAATCAGTTGTTTCTCTCTCTCTGTTCTAAAATTTAACATAAATCGTAAACTTTATATATTTTCAGATATTATGCAATTTTTTTTATTTGATTAAGACCCATAAATAAAATAAATAAATTTTAAATTCAACTAAACAAACAAACACTAAATAAGTTAATTACTAAATAAAAACAACTAAATTTGTAAATAAATAAATATATATATATATATAATTATAAATAAATGAATATTTCACTAAATAATTAAGCCATCATATACAGACGATTTTTCTATGAATTCTGGTGTAATTAGACTTTGTATAAGATTAATAGGTAATTTTATATGGAATTAAAGATTTAAATTAAAAGATATTATATATATTTTCCGATATATTAGCTCTGTCTTCTCTGTTGAGAGTGTGTGTGTGGGTGTTGGTGTGATGTTTCATGCGTTGTCTGGCAACGGGTGCCACTTTCTCTCTCTCTCTCCGCTCTCTCAACGGCTTTCTAAACGTACATTTTTTTATTAAATTGTTATATATAGTATTTAAACAGAGAACTCCGTCTTTCCATTCTTCATTTAAATAAAGACGGAAAATATAATTTCTATTTTTTTCTTTCTCGCATTAAGATAAATTGTTTCATTAATTATGTTGCAGATTACATGTTAAATAAGCATTATTTTCTAAATTAATAATGTTTTCTTCAATTAAAAATATATTATTTTAGCACATAAATGATTTATTTTAGTCATTGTTATAAAATTATCTTTAAAATGTTATTTCCTTTTAAAATATATTTTATTCAAAAAATTATTTTAATGTATAAATTAATTTAAACATTTATTTTGTAAAAAATATAAAATATTAATTTTCCCTCGCAATTACAGTAAAGTATTTCTTCATTTATAATGCATATAAAAATACATTAATATAACATTTCTTAAGAAAATTGTCTTAAGATATATGTAGAAAATAAATTAGGGACATATCTCGAGGGTGACAACGTTGTCGTGGCTGTTGCACCGGGTGGCATCGCCGCGTTGAGTTACTTTCTAACGCTGAGGCTCGTAAGCCAGGAGACTGTGTATGCGCAGACAAGTGTATGCATGCTTACAGTGCGCTACTGAAGAACGCAGTACCGTTCCTAATTGTCTTGTTTGGAGCCGTCGTCTCTTGTTTTTTGTACACATGCCCTACCTTCTTTGTCCTTAGCTAAGTACGCTAAAATCTTTAGCACGATAATTCCTATTCTTCCTCCCGGTACCACAAAAGTCGAGAAACCTGTTGTTTAAATAGGTACTTTTTTGATCGCCTTCAATATTATCATCATACTATTCTCTTCTCCTTTTGTCGTTTCATAGTAAATCGTGTATGTACTTTTTTGCACTGAGTCTTCCTTCCCCATTATGGTCGACTCGTTTTTCACTATGTCCCCCGATGTAATTCCAGCGGTATTTCTTACTGAGTAATCTCGCGAGTCTAGTCTACTTGAGAGGTCACAGACGTGCACCACGTCGTCTTTATGTGATGGGCCACTAACTTCGGAAATATTTGACACTATTTCACATTCCCATCTTCTCGCCACTAGCGCCAGCAGTTCTTCATCAGATTTCCGTCTGCAGCTGGCCCTGTATCGAGTGTTCACTGACATTCCATCAGTTTGGGTAGCCTGATTCACTTTGGTAAGTGGCAGAGACATTTGACTAAGTGCGTTAAAGCCTGAAACTATGTCAACTCTTTTTCATGGTGCTGTACATACTTTGTCAGCCCAGGCCCCATTTTTTGCTTCAAGCTAAAGACTAATAGTCCTAATTGACATGTCAACTTGGAAATTGACCCCGTCTGTGGATATTGTTCTTTCAAAGAAACATGTCTTAACCTTTTTCCTGGGCCCTTCCTGGTCTTTGGAGGTCCCTGCTGCTTGTTATTTCCGGTTTCAGAAGGCCCTGCGAGCGATAGCGATCTTCTCTCCATTTGAAGACGATATCATCCAATGCCAGAAACGTCCTCAGCGAACGATTGCGAACCCGTCAAGTACCTACTTGCCAAAACAAGGGGGGATTTGGGGGGGGGGGGGCGGGGGCGGTATTGGACGGGAAAATATAAGACCCCAAAAATGGGGGTTAAAAATATTGCGGATGGGAGTGGTGGTAGGGGGTCCGGGGTCAGGATCAGTATAGTTACTAAAAGTTTTGAAAGGATTCGGCGGAATTAGAAAGATATCCGAGAAAAAAGATTCCCTTATAACACAGCGTTGACTTAGAATATTTTTACTTACCGTGAATCGCAGAAAACTTTCAGTCCTACTAACGTCACTATGTAGTAAACAACTTACACTGTTGTTCGAACACGTACAGCGTGAAAACAAGCGACTATAGTCCCTATTACTAACAGCAATAAGGACTATCTCAGAAAAAGCTTAATAAAAAGAAAATAATTAACTTAATAAAAACTGCTTATGCACGTACCAAAAAAATACACCGAAAAACCCAATCAAAAAGCCAAAAAACGCGGAGCAATTCGACACACATCCTACTTTACGAAGTCTCTTATTCAACTCATGTATGTTATATATATGATATGTTAAAATAAATAAAGTTTACGATTTATGCTAGTTATGGCATCTTTTCATATGCTACCAATTTCAACCGGCATAATGATGATAGCTTTGATGCCCGCTCTTTCATATTAAATAAAATAAATTTTACTTTTTCTTTACTTATTTCAAGTCTACTGGTATAACATACTTTACAAAAAAAAATTATAATTAATAAATAAATACAATAGAAGACTTTTAAATTCAATCAAGTTTGATGATTTAATTTTTTATTAATATTGATTATTTTTTTCTGCGTCATACAACAATATTTTTTACATTTCAAATAAATCCTTTATTTCGTCTATTTATCCAAAATCTGAAAAAAAGTTAAAACACCTTTATATGAAAAAATCGATTATAATTTTACTAAATTTTATCGAGTAGACTATATAAGTAGAGATATATTATTCCATAGCTAAATTTATTTTAGGAAATTTTACCTTATAAAATAAAAATTAATTAAAATTTAAACGTTTGAAGATTAAATTTTAAAAATGAGTTAGTAAAATGGAACCGATTATATTCATTAATAAGGAATAAACAAGTAAACAATATAAGTATAGAAAAATGAGATAATAAAACTACATAACGATTAAGTAAAGGATGTTAAACTTAAATATTACTTAAAGAGAACATAATGTAAGAAAAGTTGCAGAATTGTATGTTTTTTTAATTTTCATTTGGGTAATAAAATAATAAACTCTATTTTTTTTTAAAAAGGTATTTTAAAGGGTTTATTATCAGTTAAATTATAAAATCCATAACAATATTCATTTAAATCAAAATTTCTCGAGATATACTTAAGTTAAGAATCTCTTAAAGAATTCTTAGAGAAAAAAAATTTACGGAGTATAACTTTTTTATACAATATTTATTTAAAATAAAAACGTTTACTTTAAATCCATATTTTTAAAATAAACAACTATTGTAATAATAAGGAAAACTAGATTACGCATAGAAACAATTTTTTTAAATTTTATTTAAAATTTCTATCTATCTCTTTTAGTTTTTCATTTCAGCTTTTCTTTTCTTTTCATTTTATCTTTCAGCTTCAGTGGTGTTTGATTTATTTGTTAATAAAAGTCATTATAAAAATGAAAATCGTTTTTTTTCATACATAAACTTGTTAACCTTACACACTTTTCTATTTTATGAGAATCAGTAGATTGGATGATCAATTAATCCTTAAAATTTTCCATATTACATATAGGAAATTGTTATAGGAGAATTTAGCAAAAAAACTATACAAAAAAAAAGAACAAGGTAGGTGGACTACATTGGTTGTAGAGGAAAACGTAATAAATTAAGAAGAAAACTCTAAAGGGTTATAAAGATTACAAAACATAAAACAGATATTGAAGTTACTGGATATAAGATATATATTCACATTAAAATATTTTTTAAGAAGAGAAGGGAATGGAGATATACATTAAACCAGTCGAATGAGTCGTGGAAAAATTCATCGAGTTTTATCATTTACATTAACTTACGAAAGATAAAGCAAACTGTATTAAAGGGACAAGGTTAAGTATAGCAGATCACTCGGTTTAAAATACAAAAGGTACTTTAATTTTTAAATCCACTATTATATACTTAATTTAACTTATGTTCTGAAATAGCATTTATATTAGAAAAAAAGAACTTTACTAAGGAGAATAGATTTTTATTTAATTTTTAACTAGAAACACGTTATATGTATTTTTTATAGAAAGTAAAATAATGAGTTTTTATGTAAATTAATGATTTTAATGTATGAAATTGAGAGAAAAGCTGAATTAATTTTCCGTATCATTAAACGATAACATCAAATCGAAACGATTTATATTTAACTATTTTATTGAGGGTGATAAAGAGAGATAGAAAGACAAAACAAGAGGTCGAAAAAAGTTTGAACGGTAATTAAATGTTGACTAGATTATTCTCTGTAGGAAAAAGTAAAAATTAATTACGTATTGAAGAAAAAAATTAAAACGAAAAATGTTTTTTAACTAATCAATCAAAAATTACAAGTTATAAATATTAAATTTCTATGAAAAATGTATTTTACGATACCTGAAGAGGTTTTTGCTTGCGTGTTTTATTTTTGTTTCTGTTTATACATCATAAAAATTTAATAATCTATAAAATTACACACGAAAGAGCTGAATGCTTTATCAAGCTTTAAATAACATATTTCAAGTGTTTAGATTCATATGTAAACGTTATTCATAAAACAGGAAAGTTTTTTTTTTATTTTTAATGAAGTAAACGATACTTTTTATTAAAATGTTATTTGAGACAATTAAGTGTTTTGTTTAATTTAAGTATATACGTTTATTAAAATGTTTATCCAGAACATAAAATGATTAAATCAAACAAAATTTTAAATAGTACGGTTAATTATAATTTTTGTTTGAAAAGGTACTTATAAAATATTACTTGGATGTAAAAAATTTACTATAAAACTTACTAAAAAAACACATTATAGTCCACATTTATTAATTTATATTTATATATCATTCTAAAAAGTGTACGAATTACAGTATTTTTTTTAAAAAAAGGGTTTTTGTTAAAAAAATGAAAATAGAGATTTCATAAATATTGAGTAATATATTTTTTACTGACTATAGGAAAAAAGATTCTCAACTCCACCTGCATCTATCTATTCAAGCTTTATTTACTTTTAACCAAATGGAACTATTTCAATTGTTTTTTTTTTGTTTTTTTTTTTAGATAGGTTTCTGTGATAATCCAATAGTAAATCTCTTTCGCGTATACTTGTACGATTTTTTAAAATTAATTTTTCACGTTGAAGATGTGATTTCTTTACTTCCTTTGCATCATGACTACAAAGAGCTACGCTGCAAGAAGGAAAATGTAGTAATCAGTCAAAAAATCGGGTATGATGTTTTCTGCATTTCTCGACGTTTCATGACCCAGAGACCCCAAAAAACAAAAAAAAATTGGGGGAGATTTAATGTTCGTACGTACGTATGTACGTGTGTTGACGCGTTTAAAGCTTAATAACTTTTGACTGGACAAATCGATTTTGATGAAATTTCGTACAGCGACTCGTGTATGTAGGATAATTTGTTAGTAAACGTTGGGGTTAATATGTCCAAGGAGTGGAGTTGATATTTTCTTTAGGGTCAGTTTTTTAAATTTTGGAAACATAACCCCACTTTATATTAAGCTCAGTACATGCTTATCTTAACATTTTCTTAAAACGCTTTTTCTCCAAACTCTCCCTCTTATCCAAAATCGAAAAACCTATTTTTATTTATCGTATATTTTTTAACCGAATTTTTTCTACGTCTTCTAGGCATAGGAGTAGTGAAAAAGGGGAAAAAAATACTTTGGGGCAATATTGGGGGTAGGGGAGCCGATCTTAGTTTAAAATATCAATTTAAAACTTTTTTTGGTTTATTTAAACTTTTAATAATAATTTATTTTATTTTGTATAATAGAATAGGAAACCCTTGGTATATCGTACAATAAAGACAAACGATATAAATTATATTAAGTTTTATTTAAGTTTATATTAATTAATTTAAATTCAATTATAATATTAATGGTTTTTAAACAAATTCCATTACATGTAGCTGATCTTTGACATTCTTAAAGCTCACATAAAAAATATCAGTGTCCCTGCGTAATCCATGAATAATATCATTACCTCTAGCCAACGGCAAAAGCGCGTTCTCTGACTCAGGCATAGAGAACAATGATTCCTTACTATCAATTACGGTACTCTAAGCACAACATTCGAAATATCAACATATATCTTGGCATTACATAAGATTGACTCAATATTAATAAAATTACGGCTCACCCACAGTATCAATCCTAAGGTCCTCCTAGCTTTTGATACCATGACATTTTTCTGACTTGGCCTGATACCACACTATGGCTATGTGAACAAAAATTTCTCATCAAATGTTATGCCTGAAACAACAGGTGCCTTTACCCACCGGTTACTAAAATTGCTGATTTTATACCTATACTTGACAAAAAGTATTTTCCTGTTATAGTAATCTTGGAGGTTTTCTCAAGTTTCAAGGGCAATCCGTTACTTGACTATTCATGGACTCTATTAATATCATTCTGTATGACCATTATAGCTTCACAGTTGTTTGAGTAAATTTTCAAGTCGTCAGCAAATGCCAGAACTCTAGATACAATACCCTTAAACAAGTTGTTAAACAAAATAAATAATAAAGTGCCCAGGAGAGATCCTTGTAGCACACCAGATGTCGTCGTAAATACCTTAGATGGTATACCAGCAACTCTTATCCAAAGGTTTTTCCATATAGATAAGACCTAATTCATTTAAGCATCGCCCCTGAACACCGTACATCCTAACTTTCCCTACCAATATATCATGCGGTACAGAGTCGAACGCCTTAAAATCAAAACATATCACATCCACCTACTCTTGATTTTCTAACTTCCGTGCAATACAATTTTCAACTCAGCCAGATTTGTGGCTGGGGATTTATTCTTCATAAAGCCATGCGGGGACTGTATCTCTTAAGATTTTCTTAAGAGAAAATTTTCTTTAAGGAGAATCTTTAAGACTCTAATTTCGCCTTAGTGTACATATCGCAATATGTTAATACCCTTAGATAAATTTTCATCAATTAAACAGAAAAAATTTTAATTAAAAAAAAATGTTCTTACCCCAAACAAACTATTCTTGGTAGATCTCTAAACCGCTATAAAGGGCAACTCAAAAATTTTAAACGGGGAAGAAGAATTGTGACACATCATTTCAAAGTGTACTGAAAACCAAGAAACTGACGAAAAAATCCGGAATGCACCTTTTTTAAAAATAGATCTTTTATGCTAGCAGCATTTGCATTATTTTGTTTTTAATTTTTCACTGTTGATCGGTTATTTAAGAGATATAAACCAATTTTGAAACTAGTAGTATAATACATTAAAAGGCAGCCGTTATTGTTAAGTTATTATTTGGTTATCCGAAGTTACTTACGTCGAAATCTTTGTTTTTTAATGTCTTTTAAAATGATGCATCACAACCCTACCCAAATTACCCCATTTAAGTTTTGATTTACCACCCTCCCACCATAAGGGACGCCTTAAAAAAAGGCTTGTAAGTGCTGATATAATACCGAAAAATAGTTTGTTTTGAGGTTTGAGGTAGAAGGTACATTTTATTTTTCTTTAACTACTGAAAATTAATTTAACGATTCCATAAATTATAATTTATAAACATTTGTATACGTACACAGACGAACGCGCATACTCACACGCACAAAAACTGGCAAAACGTTTAGAATATATTACACTGATGTCAATAAAGAAAAACGCTTTATCTATAGTTATAATATATGATTGAAAACGCTTTGTTTCTCACCACCTGTGTCCTCTGATATTTGCTCAAATATTAAAGTGAAGCTATACTGAAATTCCCTGAATACAAAATATAGAAAACATTTGTTTTTCTATGTATTACTGACGTGAAATTTTTCTTAATGGGTTCCAAAATTGTATCTCCCACAATGTCCAAGGAAATCGTTGTTAAACTCAAAAAAATAGAAGTTGAAAAAAACATACTTGTAGCACTGGCGTAAATTTATTTAGTTGCATTGAAAATAAATAAATACTTTATACGATATAAATTTTGTAAATGTATTAATTCTAAGTAACTTAGTACAGTGAAAATAAAACAGAAGCTCCATTTTCATTTGAAACAAAACAAACCAAGACGGGATAAAAAAGTTATAATTTTAAACGAAATATTATTTTTTATATGGCAAATATTGCTTCCGGAATTAAGGCTATATAATCTGTTTTATTTGATTATCACTAGTAGAACATATCTCGAAATTATTTCTGTTTCTTACTGAAATTCTCAGTCTACACCTTTTTGTATGAAAATAAAAAAATAAAATCAATATTCAATTCGATACTAAATAAGAGAAAAGAGTAAATCTGTAAAATGTTAATCCATTATGTATTTTATTCGCGTTATTGTTATTTTTTACCACCACTCCGCCGATCGTCGTTTTATCTTTGCCGTTTATCCGAAGTTCCAGATTCGAGTACCGATCAGGCGTTTCTTTCACGCTAAAAAATTAATTACCATCAACAAAGTAATTATCATCGGGCGTCAACCTATTGTTTGAACAGATAAATAGATAAAAATAAATATATTTTATAGTCTAAACAACTATAAAATTATGACAGAATACTTTTATAATGTCGGAGACATAATTCCTAACCGTACCTATCGATTCTGTTTTCTATACATCATAGACGACAATGGAGAAAACGAACGGTTAGTTATAGACACATTCAAACATAAATTCAATATTTCAGGAATTCTCGCACATAGTACCTTTACGTTCCAATTTTCCCATTACATTCCCTTATTAGTATTAAATGAATGATCTTCTATCTTTCCAATTAAACCTCATACCACAAAATACCGATCTGCTGGAAGCAATAATAGTGATAACAATAACAACAACAATAATAGCAATAAGGTCAACCATTGTGAAATAGAACGGTATACGTGCACTCAAGAATTCAGTATTATTTAGTAAAACACAATTCAGCGAATAGCGATAATCAATAGGGATTACCAACAGTGATCAATTCCCTTATTATTTAATTAAAATTGACATAAAATACTCACCCCACATTGCATAAACCTATTAAATCAAATGGTTGTAAGTTACAATCTCATTTCCGAATAAATTACGTTGTAACTCGGTGTCGTTAACTTTGCAGTATAATACTGTTGCGATAAAAATGTTCAAAAGTAATTCAAAATTTGATTTCTGTGATGCTTAAATTTAAACACTGATGTCGTATGCATATTGATTTTTTAAATGTGTATATTACTTGCTTAGAGGACCTTGTTGGCATAGCCAAGGACCTGGTTGCCAGCGACCCCTTCCTGCCGGTCACTCGGTAGGTCTCTGCCGAGACCACGGTCCTCTGATAATGAGGTCTTGGAGGTCTCCACGAAGGCAGTACTGCACCCAAAGCAACTAGCGGATTGCACTAAAAATCCTGCCGAAACATCCGCTACGAGCTGAGGGGGAATGCTGAGGCTGGGACCGTGCAGGGAGTGCACAGTAGTGGAGGGAGAGCCAAGGCCGAAGGGCGGCTCCCCACGAAGTAGGGGAAAGCGAAATCCGGCGATATGGAGATCAGCTCGGTGCGGGAGGTCCCCGGGGTGAAGCCTGCTGTGAGGCAGCTGAGCTCCGGATCCGACTCCATCGGACAGATCGAAGAAATGCGGTCCGAATGGTCCAAAGTCTTCCCAAAGAAAGAGTTGCGTGTGGCACTGGAGTTTTGGCAGATGGTCGACTCCTTTTTAAGCGAGTGTAGCTTGATGGTTGCGGGTCTGGCATTAAAATGCGAGGGATTCCAAAGCGCCAACCTTCCCCTGGATACAGTCGTTTCGCGATTGTCAGGTAAGGTCGCCAGGTTGTGGAGGGAGTTCGGGGTTTCAAACCGGTGACGGGTGAGGCTCTGGGCGAACTTCAGAAATCTATTAAACGGATGGAAGAGAAGGTTAGGAAGCCTGTCCCTTTCGCCTCAGTTGCTGCCACGCTTGCACCTAAGCGGGTTGGTCCACCGCCGCCAGTTCAGGCGTCGGTGGCCAAAATTAAGCGGGCTGCTGTTCAGGTAGTCCCGCTTAAACCTGGTCCGGGGGATTCATCGGTAGCGACGGAACTAACCCTTAAAAAGGTTCTGGGCCCGCGGAGAGAAAGGATCCAAGTTTCCCGGGTCACGAAAACAAGGAACCATGGCGTGATCTTGGAAGTTGATAGTGAGCGGCAGGCGAAGCAGATGCTGGAGGCCGATGTTCTGCAGAAGAATAGGCTAAAGGCTCAGTTGCTGGCCGAGCAGAAGCCGCAGATATTGGTATACGACATGCTAATGGCGATAAAGGTAGAGGAGTCCGAAATCCTCAGGGCCATGCACGGTCAAAATCCTATCTTGGATATGGCCGTCGAGGACTTCCTCAGGGAAACCAAACTGGTTCGACAGCTGGGAAAGAAGGAAGCCCTAAAGAGTCATTGGGTTTTAGAGACCTCGCCTAAGATCCGGCAGGTCTTGGTGGCCGGTGGACTTCTGTTCTTCGGGTGGACCTCATGTAGGGTTGTCGACCATATAGAAGTCGCCCGATGTTTCAAGTGTCTGGGCTTTGGTCGCACCTCTCTCCGCTGCAGAGCGTAGTCGGAGATGTGTGGTCACTGTGCTCTTCCGGGTCACAGGGCAGCCAATTGCCCTGACAAGTCTGCGTCTGCCATGTGCGCCGCCTGTACCTTGGTGAAAGGCAGCGATGCTGGACACCAGGTCGGGGGTAGGCAGTGTAGGGTGTATGAGATTGCTCGGGCGGAAGCTGTAAAGAATACTGCTTAGGGCGACGCCTAAATTGGAAGAAGTCTTTGAGGACGGACTCCACCATGTCAAACACTTGCGCCTGGGACAGTTAAACCTGCACCATTCCCAGGCGACCACCAGTGAAGCCATGAGGCTCCTTGAGGAATATAACCTCCAGATCCTCTTAATCCAGGAGCCGTATGCGGTCGTGGAGAGGGTGGTCGGGTTCCGCGGGGTGGATGTTATTCATTCCCGTGAAAGACGGCCGCTCTCCGCCATAGCGGTTGGCTCAGATTCGTTGGGTGTCTTCTGGATGCCCCATTGGTCTGATGAGCAATTCGCCGTCGTGCGAATCACGAGGGGTACGCTCGATGTCGTACTGGTGTAGGGATACTTGCAGCTTGGATGGAGTATCGATGACTTGCTGGCGAAGTTGGGCAGGATTCTGAACAGTCTCCTGGAGATCAATTCTGGTTGCTCTGGACATTAACACCAATCTCCCGCCTGTGTTCGCCACTCACTGACCCCAGAGGCGCTGGTCTCGAACACTTCATTGAAGCCAGGAACCTCTAATTGATTAACGACGCAGAACAACCGCCAACTTTCTCTTCCGAACGGGGGGAAAGTTACATCGACGTCACTTTCGTGACTGGCGACTTTGCTACGAAATACAAGTAGTTGGACTGTCTCGCCCCAGGCTAGTGTGAGCGATCATAGATTTATAACCTATGACATCGTTTACGGAGGCGGTCTAAGAGCTCCAGATTGGGGTCGCTATAACCTAAGAGTCCTGGATTAGGATAGGCTGCGGAGCGTATGTGCGGCTGCCTTACAAGGGGATAGAATGGCGCATGGAGCACAGGGATAAGGAGGAATTGATGGCTGAACAATTCGGCCGGGCCATCAAGGCTGGCTGCGATATGGTCCTACGGCGGTCTCGGCTAACGGACGGACCCTTATGTAGTGGCCAGTCCGCTGATCGGAGAGTGCCTGGAGCGGTCTGTTAAACGCAGGCGAAAACCCGGGAAAAAGTGGGGGTCCTCTGACCTTAGCGTTTTGCGCGCAAGAGTTAGGTCCGCTAGGAGAAGATACCAGCGTCGACCGCTAACGGGGATTATCGTTGATGAGGTGTGCGCTAAGGGTCTGCAGATCTACCGGCGCGCCCGTAATGAGTATGTTCATGCCATCAAGGAAGCCAGATTCAAGTAAGGAAAGACTCCATGCGCGAGTTGCAGCGCAACTCATGGCAGGTCGCAAAATTATGTTACCGCCCAAAGCCATTGCACGTGCTGTCCAGTGTTCGATGGTTGTGGAACAGCTCTGGGAAAGCACTGAGGTGAACTGTTTTCTAAATCGAGGCCAGTACGGCTTCACGAAAGGGGCTGGCACCGAGGATTGCATCTATGACGCAATAACGGTATAAGCTATCTATTTGGTATAAACGCACTAATTTAAGTTCACTAAAATGCATAGCATATATAATTATCAATTTTTTAAATCAAGTATAAGACCCTAAAACGCTAATATTAAATTTTTTTTATAATTGAAAAAAATGTTGCGTAAAATTGCCAAAATACGAGATAAATTTTCTTAACTTAGCGTATGTAACGATAGAAGTTGGAGATAATAACTTTGTTAGAAATGAATTAATAATTGAGAGAATAGCAATAATAACAATAATGTTCGTTGGGGGAAGTGTTCCTAGACTTTTCATTGATGGCTGGTTATTTTTATATTACGAAAATTCAACATAAGTATTTTAACAAAACGTACGAGATGATTAATGAAATGATAGATGAAAGAAAGAATTCTTCCTGGGAGTCGAACCCTAGACCGAATGATGTAATGTCGATGTATGCTCTGATCTAAATGAAATGAAAAATTTATTGCGACTAGTTAAAGCTTATAATAAATATTTAAAAACTATTTTTTATCTTAATTTGATTTTTTAACTAAATAACACTAGAACCAGTTTCTAATTGGAATCAGAATATTCCGAAGACCCTGTAATCTAAAATTAAATTTTCTACCTTTATCTTTGAGCACAGAATATTTTACTATAGTTATAATAAAATTTAACAGATATCATCACAATTTTACGCGAATAATAATAATGTAGATGCATTCTTTTTAAATTACCATTGTCACAGTTTAAAAAGTTGTTTTGCAATTCTGTAAATTCAGTTAAAAAAAGAGGTATTTGTTCATTATTTTACATTGTTTAAACATATCAGAAATTAATTTTAATACGTAACGCAAAAATTGACGGTTTACAATTAATTGTTTTTACTGCTTGTTTCAAGATAGTTTTTTCCAGACCAATTTTATGCAAAAAAAAAAAAAAATAAATAAATTTATCACCGTAATCATTTTTCGAGAAGAGGCAAACTGTTGCTTCCCTAGAGTGCAAAGAAAATACAAAGTTGGCGATTGTCCACCCTTCCACATTCCTAAATTAAATTATCATCGATCGGTCGAATCACGTTTTCATGAATTCTCCTGCTAATCAATCTTTATCTTTTATAATAAATGGAATCTATAAACTTACGTTCATCAATACTTACTACCAGTACATCGATGCACTGGTAGTTTACCACCCTTTTCTAAACCCCAGTTTTTTATAAAAAAGAAATATTGTACTAAATACTTTTTTCCGTTGACAAATATATGATTTTTATATGTACTTAAATTTCTTTAAGGGATTCTCTGTATTTCCTTTTTAATGTTCTAAGCACAACTGCATCAGCACCATCCATCATTTCGTCTAAGGAACGTGAATAACGGTTTTTCTTACATTTCTAAACTTTAACCCCTTCTAAGTAAAATAATGTAAAGTAATGTAATAAAAACAACTGCGAGAACATCTATTTAGAGATGAAATATTTTACTTTGTAAATTGGATATCCTATGCGGTTGAAAAACCAAATTTGTAAGAGATGGAGTTTCAGATGACGACAAAGAACGACAAAGAAGTTCTTTGTCGTCATCTGAAAAGCATACCAATCTCTTTATATTTTTAATAAAACTTACTGAATTAAGGCATAGAATAAGTATTAAAACGATTCATATATCATTTTTTTATTATATTTTACTTTTTAATTGAAGAGCAAGCTAGAATCTTTCCTTCTGGCTACGGCTACTTGTTTACTGTTACGTAGGTTTTGTATAGCAGCTGAATAACGTCAATAATTTTAAAACAGTTTTGGGTTGATGGACCTATATTTATATATATATAATTTATTCAAAGAGGACCATGAATGTGATCCCGTTAACAATGTGACCAAAAATGGACATGCGCCGAAACCTCTTGGATTGTTACGACAAGTAGGGTGATGCATTTTCTAAGTTTTGTGACAATGAAACCTGATGTTCCTAAATGATCCAGAAACAAAATATATGCATTTCTTCATTTCGATTGATCTTCAGTGAAATCTTTATAGCGTACAATCACACGAACTGGAATACTAATGGTTTCATTTCAACTGATCGAGAGGTAGAACCGGCTGTAAAATCGTGAGTGAAACGACAGCAGCAGTAGGTTTTCCAAAATGGATTTCAGCGATGAATTCAAAGATGGCAGAAATGTATATAAAAAATAGTAGGCTATATTTTGAATTGGCCTGGATTATTTACAAACCTAAGGACACAGATTAAATTTCATATATTTTATGAAGGACGCGTAAATTTAAATAGGTATCGTATTAAGTTTTTGTTATTTATTATACCTAAACAAAAGTGTATGTTATATTTTCCAAAACTATATTTGACTGTAGTAACTTAAGCAATTTCAACACCACCAGTTAAGAATTTATACGTGTAGGAATTTGAATTAATATGTAAAAAATTAATTTATTCTGTATTAGTTTATTTTTTATATTTATAAAACTACAATTACTGCAAATTAATTATAATCTAAATTAAATTATAAATAAATTTAATTATAATTTTAAATTAATTATAATTTTAAATTAATTATAATTCTGCATTTGATGAATTATGTTATCTTACTACATTAAAATTTGCCTTATCTTTACATTTATTTTTATTCTCATCTATTTTTTTGAAAATTGGATTTATCTTACAGCAATAATTTCGCATTGTTTAGAATTTCAGCTGATTTACCTTTGATATTCTCCGAAAGGACAGTATAAATGAATATTAACATATTTATTTAATTCTCATCTTTTTTTTCGATATTCCGCTCAAGAAATGTCCTTCAATTTCTTTATTAATACCTATTATAGTGTTAGAAAGCATTAATTTCAAGGAAATTTGAAGACCGACCTAGGATTACCCTCCTCCACACACACACACACGCGCGCGCGCGCGCGCGCACGTATTTAAATACTAGAGTGATTGAAAAAATTATTAACTGCTAAACTGAAGTAAAGATCTAAATTTTCACAAGAACTACTTTTAGAGGTTTTTCCTTTTAATAAAAACCATTCGATCAAGTAAAAATAAGAAAAAGAAAATTTAAAAAAAATTACTGCATTTTATGTCCTGGGTTTTATCATTTTAAAAAATTGTAGACATTTCTTAATATACGTATATGTATATATTATCTGATTTCTTTATTTTACTTTTTTTTGTGAATTTGTCTATTTGCAATCAGTTGCCATACTGAAGCTATAAGTAAGTCGTGTGGCAGACTACCACTTAAAAGAGTATCATCGAACGATAATCCTCAACGAGTACAAAAACAATTAATATGAATAAATACAAGAAAACTAGTAAATATGAAATAAGTTTATAATAATATCTGATAGTGTGTGAGAACTCTAGCTTAGTTTTACACGTATAATAATGAATTTATAAAATCCCACACAGACACTATTCATCCACCTTCAACAAAGTTACTATACTTAGCCGTACCAGACTACAGAAATATTAATAAAAAATTGATACGCAACTAGGATAATATAAAATGACATAAATCAGAAGTTAATTACTGATAAACATCACTTAAATACTGAGCGATTCCAAATTGTACGGCGACTCTCGAAAGATGATTCTATAGCCAATAATAAGAATTAAGTTCACATAAACATAGGTCAGAAAACTATTCGTTAGCGAGTTTCGGCTCGCGAAACATTCAGCTTTGTTTTCTGCTCTCTCTGTGAAATTATACTGTACTAAAGTTTTTGGGGTACAAATCGAGGGGCAAATTTGGTTATTCCGTATGGTTTTTGTAAAGCACACCTGATTGCGAAACATTAAAGCGATGTGACAACCTTCTGACGCTTGAAATAGGAGATAATTTTACAGCATTCAATATTATTTCTTTAACGTTGGCATTTCTCACAAAACATTCACGACCAGCATCGAATCGTGGTTTAAGCATACCTGTTTCTCGAACTCGCCTCTCCAAAGCCTCAAATGTTTTACGATCCGGAACTCTTCGACCTGGAAAATTTTCCCGGTGTTCATAAACAGCAACCAGTCACAAACAACTGCAACAGCAGTCCGTCAACTCTCTAAATGAAAACAAATTTATAGTATCACCCACTGTGAATAACTGACCGAACAATAAAGGCACAAATACCGCTCAAATGAATATTGAATGGCAGACACTAAACCTAATTGTTAATCAGCTATTACTGCTAACCTATGAAAAAATAAATATTTTTAATAAGTTTTATACGGATGTCTTTCAAATTTATTTTTTTAATTTTTAGCATTTGTAGGTACATTTTTCTGTTTCAGATCTTACCATTTTTCAATCCAGCTGTTGTGTTGTGTTTCTAATTAGTGTTGACCTCAAATCTGTTTAATTTTAATACATGTTATTTACATCAACTTTTTCAAAATTAAACTCTCTTCAAAGTTAACTAGAAATTTTTATTTGTTTACTGATAAATTAACAAAGTTATTTTATTTCAAACCTAAAATATTTCCTAACAAACATTTTCGTGTTTTACCCCGTTTTTCTTAAAACCTAAGTGAGACAGAGGTCTGGGACCACTCTTAATCGATTTCATGGAGTGTTTTCAGCCTTCTAACATCCTCACTGTTGTCAAGTAAGTTCAAAGTTAGTGATTTACATGCTTCTCCAGTCTGGACATACGAGTACATCTCGAAACTTGGCGTAGAATTCCTGTGTTTTCGTGTATCTCAATACTCCTCGCGAATCAAGGTGCTTCTGTTTACGTTCCGTAGCATTTTATTTTGGAACCGTTGACTGAATTTCCCATTGCTGTCACAGGTCGTGCCCCACAGTTCAATTCCGTAAGTCCATCCCGACTTCAAGAAAACCTTGTACAACAGATCCTTGTTAAACAGATATCCCTTACCAATATCCAGTACTACCTTTTGAACTTTATGTCAAGCTGTCTTCTTTTCTCCCTTACATGAACTCTCCAAGTTAAAGGGCGCGTGGTATTCAAGGTATAAGCCCAAATACCTTACCTTAGTGGCAAGAGGTACTAAAATCATAATAGAAGAATATACACTTGGAAAAAGCCAGGCGATACTGCAAGGTATCAGATAGATTATATCATGGTTAAGCAAAGATTTAGAAATCAACTCGTTGACTGCAAAACTTACCCTGGAGCAGACATTGATAGCGACCATTTTTTGGTGATAATGAAATGTAGATTGGGGTTTAAAAACCTGAAGAAAAGGTGTCAGATGAATCGGTGGAATTTAGAGAAGCTTGAGGAAGAGGAGGTAAAGAAGATTTTTGAGGAGCACATCGCAAGAGGTCTGAGTAAAAAAGATAAGGTAGAAAATGTAGAAGAAGAATGGGAGAATGTTAAAAAGGAAATTCTTAAATCAGCAAAAGAAAACTTAGACGGAATAAAGAGAACTGGTAGAAAACCTTGGGTTTCAGACGATGTATTGCAGCTGGATGAACGTAGAAAATATAATAATGCTAGTGATGAAGAAAGTAAAAGGAACTATCGGCAATTAAGAAATGCTATAAACAGGAAGTGCAAACTGGCGAAAGAAGAGTGGATTAAAGAAAAGTGTTCAGAAGTGGAAAGAGAAATGAACATTGGTAAAATAGACGGAGCATACAGGAAAGTTAAGGAAAATTTTGGGGTACATAAATTAAAATCTAATAATGTGTTAAACAAAGATGGTACACCAATATATAATACGAAAGGTAAAGTCGATAGATGGGTGGAATATATTGAAAAGTTATACGGAGGAAATGAATTAGAAAATGGTGTTATAGAGGAAGAAGAGGAAGTTGAGGAGGATGAAATGGGAGAAACAATACTGAGATCTGAATTTGAATTTGATCTAAATCAAAAAAAGTGTTATAGTCATGATACCAAAGAAAGCAGGAGCAGATAAATGTGAAGAATACAGAACAATTAGTTTAACTAGTCATGCATCAAAAATCTTAACTAGAATTCTATACATAAGAATTGACAGGAGAGTGGAAGAAGCGTTAGGATAAGACCAATTTGGTTTCAAGAAAAGTATAGGGACAAGTGAAGCAATTTTAGGCCTCAGATTAATAGTAGAAGGAAGATCAAAGAAAAACAAACCAACATACTTGGCGTTTATAGACCTAGAAAAGGCATTCGATAACGTAGACTGGAATAAAATGTTCAGCATTTTAAAAAAATTAGGGTTCAAATAAAGAGATAGAAGAACAATTGCTAACATGTACAGGAACCAAACAGCAACAGTAACAATTGAAGAACATAAGAAAGAAGCCATAGTAAAAAAGGGAGTCCGACAAGGATGTTCCCTATCTCCGTTACTTTTTAATCTTTACATGGAACTAGCAGTTATTGATGTTAAAGAACAATTTAGATTTGCTGATGATATAGTAATTCTAGCCGAGAGTAAAAAAGATTTAGAACAAACAATGAACGGCATAGATGAAGTCCTACGCAAGAACTATCGCATGAAAATAAATAAGAACAAAACAAAAGTAATGAAATGTAGTAGAAATAACAAAGATGGACCAATGTATGTGAAAATAGGACGAGAAAAGATTATGGTGGTAGAAGAATTTTGTTATTTGGGAAGTAGAATTACTGAAGATGGACGAAGCAGGAGCGATATAAAATGCCGAATAGCACAAGCGAAACGAGCCTTCAGTCAGAAATATAATTTGTTAACATCAAAAATTAATTTAAATGTCAGGAAAAACTTTTTGAAAGTATATGTTTGGAGTGTCGCTTTATATGGAAGTGAAACTTGGACAATCGGAGTATCTGAGAAGAAAAGATTAGAGCGCTTTTGAAATGTGGGTGCTACAGGAGAATGTTAAAAATCAGATGGGTGGATAAAGTGACAAATGAAGAGGTATTGCGGCAAATAGATGAAGAAAGAAGCATTTGGAAAAATATAGTTAAAAGAAGAGACAGACTTATAGGCCACATACTAAGTCATCCTGGAATAGTCGCTTTAATATTGGAAGGACAGGTAGAAGGTAAAAATTGTGTAGGCAGAACACGTTTGGAATATGTAAAACAAATTGTTAGGGATGTAGGATGTATCTAGTGCTAGTCGTTTCATTTCAGTATATGAAACGACTAGCACTAGATAGGGAATCTTGGAGAGCTGCATCAAACCAGTCAAATGACTGAAGACAACAAAAAAAAAGAAATGTGTTATTTGCAGACATATACAAATCGGGTCTACATCATGTACCAAGCGTTGGAGCTCATGGATATTTGAAAAACATCCATTGATGTTCCATTGTACTATCGACTCGCTGATTTTAAATTAAATTATAGCCTAGGTTTTCCTTTCGGCCATCCTTTTTTTCTTTTTTTCTCCATATTGCGAACAACATCGTGTTTGCGGAGAACGTCGTCGCCTGTATAGCTTCCAGTCTACGAATCGGAGACAACAGAAGCCGCCGAGGACGACGGGCATGGATCGGCGCCGGTTTCAGGCGCCGATTAAGAGGCGGCTACCTGGCCGACCCCTGACACGGGAGCAGCACCCGCCTGTGGAAGGGGGGAGGACACTCGCTCCCCCCCCCCCCCCTTGTGAGGTTTTTTGTGGCCTTTGAGGCTTAGAGGCCACTTCAGTTACAGGAGGCTTGGGAGCCTCCATAACGGACTGCGAAGCAATCACTTTCTTCTGATCATCTAATACCTCACTAAGACGGACTTGAACTTTTGGTTTAACGTCCGTTTTCTTTTGGTCAGGAGCAACTTTCTGTTTTGAAGATGTATCTGCAGGAGGCTGTACAATTATTCTTGGCTTAATAGCTTCTTTACTGCTGAAAGGCTTCATTTTATTTTCAATGATCCTTTCAATTAAGCCAGGCAAAGTAGGCGCAAGTTTGTTAATGATTGCATTCTCATCAACAGTAACTGGAGCAGGAGCAGGAGTAGCAGTTGCAGGCTGAGCATAGGTTGTTGTTGCTCTAGGTCTGCGAGCATTCACAATCTTCTTTGCTTCGAAGTAGCTGACCTTTTTACTTCCTGCACAGCTACTTCGTCTTTGTATACAGAACAGTTCCTGGATCTACAGGAATGCTGTCCTTTGCAGTTAATACAAGTAGGAGGCTCTTTACATGGCTCTCCTTCATGTACTTCGTCACCGCACACGCATATTTGCGGTCTCTCACAACTAACAGCGGTGTGGCCAAAGCGTTGGCACTTAAAACAACGCATTGGTTGCGGGACAAATGCTCGCACGTTTAATCGGTGTATGCCCGCTCTTATCTTCTCCAGCAAAGTTGGCCGGTTAAAAGTAAGAACATGAGAGGCTGAAGGTAGGACTTCACCATTCCTTCTCATGTTCAATCTCCGACACTCTAATACTCCTTGCGGTGTTAATTCTTCGACAATTTCCTGCTCCGTGCAGTTAAGAAGATCCTGACAGACCACAACACCCCTTGAGGTGTTGAGCGTGCCGTGGGGATCGACGCGTACAGCAAAATCTCCTATCTTTTGGAGCCCTAGGATCTTCCGAGACTGTGCATCATTCACAGTCTCCACATGAAGTCCAATAAGGTTTTTCTTATTTCCTTCACAGGGCCTCCAGCGCATTTAATTATTTCTCGAGCAATGAGAAAAGGACTCACTCTCGAGAATGTTACCATCCTCCTTTGTAATGACCAGATACTTAGGCTTTGGAACTGGGGACGTTCGTTGTGAACTGGGGACAAAGTCATTACTTATTGTTAAAAATGAACCTACTTTCCTTTTGTAACATAGAAGTAGAATAATCTTTTCACAAAGTTTATAGTCGATTTTTTTAATTGTAATTTTCATTAATTATTAAAATTTAATAGAATAAAAATTATTTTTTTTAATATATAATTTATTAATTTGTACATAAGATACTCAACAGTAAATAAACTATATTTGTAAGAATTTGTTCGAGTCATTTTCAATATCCTTTGTCGAACTCTTAACGAGCGACAATATTTTAAATTAAACGCATTCCATCTTGAATAACTTCTAATTCTTGTAGACTAATGTAACACTTATACACCTGATGAATCATGATCAGTAACTGTTATATATTTCTATAAAGAGAAAATAAATTTATCAACGCCTCTTCTTAATTCCTAAAGAAGCTTTTCTTATTGTAGTTCTATAGCTCTTGGTGGGTTTTGTTCTCCTTAATACCTCCTCTCTAATCCTTCCAATTGGTCATCTTCCTTCTCTGAAGCCCATTAAATCCAAACCTGTTGTAAAGTCATCCACCAACCTTTCTTTAGATCAGGCCTTCTCTATTCTGTCATACAATCTTTTCTCCCATGTTACTTTAAACATCCTGGTCACCTTCATTCTCTCAATACGTTTCGGCCAACCTATTCTTTTTCTCTTCTCGAATCTCAGATAATTTTATCTTCTATGAAAAAGTTCAGTTTTTACATTTCTGCAATCTCCAGTTAAATTTTTCCTCAACTGATCTGTATATCCTTGTTAAAATCTTTCTTTCAAAACTTATTAATGTGTTTTCATTTGCAACGATTCAAGATACGCTTCAGAGTCATCATAGACAATACAGCACGCCAAACTCATACGTATTTCATTCTTGTAATCCTTTTTTTAGTTTTTAAAAAAATAATTTTATATTGTCAAAGTATGTACAATTTCTTTATTGAATTAGTTCTCCAATATACTTATATTGTCAGGTGTCCTACTTAAATCATCATAATCATCATGAGTTAGTATTTAGTTTACCCCTGAAGAGTCATTGAAGTGATAGACTGCCCGAAACAGTTTTTTTTTTTAAAACGACTTATTAAAATTGATAAAAAATATATTTATAGACATTTCAATTAACAAAGTTGGTGTTCTCTCTTCTTTCGGTTAATAAAAATGACTACAGAAGTAAATCACAATAAAATGTTAATTACTTACTAAGCCAGATTTTATCATGATTAATTTACTGATAAATTATGTCATAGACAAAAATATTTTAAAACAAATTGTATTTCGAAGAATCTTTTTGTACGTTTTTTATTTAATTTTATATATAACCTTTTCTACATATATTTTTTTAGGAGGAAGATGAGATGAAAAAAATAATATATTAAGAAAATATTAAATTCTTTACAGGACTCAAACCCGAAACTGATCTATAAATAATTAAAAGAAACTATAATAGATATTTCTGATTTAATAAAAAGTCGTAAATTAATTATAAAGATTAAATATATAAAAAAAGGTTTTATTGAAACAATTTTAAATGAATGGCAAACGACACTGATTTTAAAGACGTTATTTATAAGAGGTTAATATTTAATATTTAGGTTATTAGGTTAATTATTTAATATTAGGTTATTAATATTTTCCATTTGATGTTTCCATATTAGAAAAAATATTCCATTAGTGCCTTCTCCATAAGAGCAGTTAGAGGTCTAATGTTTACTCGTTTCTGTAATTCTGTAATCCTATATGTGAACGTCTACCTGTAGAATTTTAAGACTAGAATTACGGGTGGCAGAACTAGAATCGTGATGACTCTGCGTATTGATTGTCCTTTCTCATTTTCCACCTTCCTTTATCGGTAATTCTATTTTCTAAGGGTAAATACCACAATAATCCTTATATTTTGCCAGAGAGAGAGAGAGAGATTCTATTTCCTATCGAGATGAAGAGGAAATTGAACGATAAACCCAATTTAAAGTGTGTATCTTGTAAAGCCAGGTCTTCAAGTATATAAGATTAAAATCGGTACGGGTTTTCCCTCGTAATTGAAACGGTTGAAATTAAGTTATCAAATCCATAAATAGATAGAAAAAATAACGGCCATGATAAACAAAAATATAGAGCTATTGAAATAAGATGTTCAAGAGCTGTTTGCAGCACACGAAGGATTTGTAACTGGTAAATTCTTCAAATTGATTGTTAAATAATTATTTTTAGAAAATATAAAGGAATTAATAAAAAAAAATAAGTGCCAGCACAAGAGCTAAAGTCAACAGATTCACTCTTTTAAATGGCATTTTTTTTCCTGGGCGTACAACGAGGTGTCGTTATCAGCGCCAGGACACAAAGTCACTAAAGTAAATAATTAGCGATTAAAATTTACCTTCAAAATTAAACAGATCTAAAACGCCTATTAGGCATGCTAATGCGAAATAAAATAAAAATAAATATAGATATTAACTATATTAAAGCTTGCATAAACGGCAAACGTGGGCGAAATATATTATACGAATAACCAAATATGAGAATATAAATGCACGGCCTTAAGAAACAAGACATTGGATAACATCGCCGTATTGTTCCCTAAAATATTACGGATGTTAGCCCCTAATTTAAATTTCCGACGCAATGCCACATAACAGGTACAATCCACAAGTAATATGTAGTGCACTGTCAGATGGCAGTCGCAGCGAACTTAAATGGCATATAATAAATAGTTAATTTGCTTCTTTTACATTCTTTTTTCTTTACGCAAAGCCAAACCGGTTTTTTTGTTCGCTTTTATTTTTATTATTTTGTAGATACAGGTAGAAAGTTTTTGCAATGCTTCTTAGCGATAGTTTTTTATAAATCTAATTTTTCTATTTTGGGATGTTTTCATTTTGATTTTTTGTGTTTCTTTTAGCATATACGTTAAAACTTTAATTAATCCCTTAACATCCTTTGATGATTAGTTGAAAATTGAAATGCACGTTCAGTTACAGGTAAACTTCTTTATACAAAAGACTTGAGAGTTTTTCTTGTCTTTTTTATTAAAATAAAATTTTCCATTATACGATTATAATAATTATTGCAACAAATTATTATAGATTATTAAAAATAATAAAACAAAAATTTTATTTAATATAAACACGGAAAGCTTTCTTATTTTCATTAAATATTTTCCCCTTGAAAACCACCAAGATTTCATAAATAATTGGTTAGGCTGACATGACATCCGTAAGAAATTGGAAATCCAATAGAATCTGACTGGATTTTCCCGTGGGATAATACTCTCACGCTAAACTTTAACATAACTGAAGTACTGGGGGAAACGTAATTCTAAATATCTAGACAGATATACGACTGTAATAGAAAAAGTTCTATGAAAATAATATTTCAGTATTTTTTTTTATTTAGTTTTTTTTAGTATATAAAAAAATATATAAACAATTACATAGATTAAATATAATGAAATGCTTTATTGAAAAAAACTGGTTTCTCCAAAAAATAATTCTTTGTTTATAATCGTGCATAAGTCATCAACAAACGCGAGAACTTTGAGTCGTCAGGTTTCATTATTGTAATATTTCTACATATTTCATTATAATCTACAGTCTATTTTTAAGAGAACGTTATTGAAATTTCAAAATCATAACAACTACATTGTTGAAAGTTTATTTACTGTCATTTTTCAAGTTTTGTATTCGACTGTAATTATCCAGATAAAGTTGCTAACATCTCATTATTTCCATATTTCAATTTCTCATTCACAGTTATTAAAAATAAATTCAAATATCTGTGCGAGTGTATGTGGGGATACTGATGAGAATATAAGGTCTATATAATAGTTTCTATCAAAGATAAAGATCAACTGGAATGAAAATATTTTGTAAGAAGAATGAGATTTTTTTAAAAGATAAGATTATTATCGACAGATATTTATGTTGGAAAAAAATATTCGAAAAAACCAGTAATTTTCAATAAAAAGCTAAGAAACTAAGGATCTGAGAAAATATGAATTTTATTAATGAACTAATATTTTTCTGTTTAGAAGACCACACATGCGTTTTCTGAGGTCAGTGAAGGGATGTTCAAGACATAGATAAAATCTTTAATGAAGACTTCCGGAAGGAATTAGGTATTTTTAAACTAGAAACCAGAATACTGAACAATATGGAAAGTTGGGTGGCGCATCTAGAAATAATGCCGAATGGAAGAATACCAAGAAATATATGAGAATATAAACCAGTGAGATGGAGAGATGTTTGAAGACCAAGAACACGATGTTGATCCAAACTGTTGATAGGATATAGTCTACTTTGAGACCGGGACAGGCGATTCGCCTATACACATCTAATTGTTGAATAACGGTTATTCCTCCAGTTACCTAATCTATTTCATTATCAGGAACTGAATTAAAATGAAAATATAAAAAAGAATTCCAATAAAAGTTTCAAAATTTCATTTGTTTTAATGTAAACTTGTTAAAAAGCTTTAGTAGAAAAAATCATAATCGTAATAAAAAACAGAGTAAAGATGCGGTTCAAAAAAATTTCGTAAAGAAATTTTATTTTCATTATTCTAAATGTTTTTCTACATAAAAGATTAGAAAAATGTTCATCACAAAAGCTACTCAAAATTTAAAATGTATAATTCATTTTTTGCAAAATACATCCTGAGCGATAAATTACGAAAAAAATGTGCTTTATCAAGAAACAGTTAAACCCCATGTGACCTTTTTTATACAAGATAAAAAATATGTGTAGACAAAAAAATTATAGAATTGATGAATGTGTAATAATTATTTTAATCAATTTTGGATCGTTTTTATAATACAATATTTTATAAAAAAAAAATATCCCCAGATGTATTATTTAAAATCTATAATCTCGTAAAATTGTCTTTACGTGTTAAAAATACATGCAATAATTGAATATTCTGATACATAAAAAAAGCACATAAAAACTTTTATTCCATTTGTACGAATGACTTTTTGAAAATTTATCTTTGAAAATAGTATCCGATCTAATATACAAAAGTGGTAAATTTAACATTGAGTTTAGGCTAAATAGATTAACACAAAGTCTTGACTCCCAATCAAGTTTGTGATTTAATCTACATACTTATTACCGTAATAAACATGGTCTTCCAATATATTTATATTTTCTAATTCTAAAAAAAAAATTCGAATGTCTAAAACTTCCTTTGAACACGACAAATATCTACAGTAATAAATACCCGCAGTGGAAATATGAACGGTCCATATTTCAGTTGTACATTTCTACATGCCTTACAACACTTCAAAAATGGAAGAAGTTCCATTTCTAAAAGTGTTTCAAATCTGAAAATGTTTTTATCTATCTTCAGGAATTATCGGTTGTCTTAAATTTATAGAGGAAAACAAACTTTATTATCGGGGTAAAAATACTGCGATCTCCTGAGGGATTACGTACGGTATGAGCATTCAATATCTGAATTGGGCTTTAAACTTTCTACAAAGAAAGATTCCCTCGTCCTCAAGGATGTGGTTGTTTTGAACTTCGAGAGTTCTCCATCTTTTTTTTTATATAATACTTTTCTCTCCCCTTTAGTTTCTCTGATTGTGATTATATCTGTATTCATAGAAATGAAACCACAGCATCAAAAAATTAATGGATATGTGTGGGGAACTATTGCATCCTTGGAGTAATCTAGGGATGGAAGCTACCTGTGGTAAGCCTGTTTCCATTCGAAGGCTGTATAACAAGCTTAATTCCTTAAGTTCCTATCGGATAAAGACTGATCTAATCCCTCTTAAAGTATAATAAAACAGCAGTAATAAATATAATCCGTGTAGATACAATTGATTATGTGATCAAGAAGCGACAGCGGGAAGCCATAACTAATGATGCTGCATCATTGTCGAATACACTTGTACCAATTTTCGAAATAGAAGCGTGTTGGCTAAGATGGACATTGATCCCCGATTCCTCTTCCGTTTTTTTCTCTTATTCTGATCCAATTTCCTTTTTTTAATTATTGTTTCCTTAGATTCGAATTGTTTTATATTTAATCACTTCCCGGTTAACTATCATCCTATAACATTGGAAATTTTATTTTTTCTTGATTATTTCTGATTCCATCACAGATTATAACTTTTATAACGAAATAAACAAATATTAATTGGTTCATTTTAAGAATTAAAACAATTGTACCGTCTTAACATCATAATCCATGTAAAATGTTTCGTAGTCAAATACTGAAGGTGTGCATGCACCTTCCTGAATCGGATTTCACGAACCAAAAAGACTAACATTAATAAAAACGAAATTTCATAAAGTCTGAGATTTCTGTACTAGGAATACCTGCAGTGTAATCAGCTGTTCATCGGCCTCTGTGGCGCGAGTGGTAGCGTCTCGACCTTTCATCTGGAGGTCCCTTGTTCGATGCCCTCAGGCATGGCATCTTCACGTGCTACAAAAATCATCATTCATCTCATTCTCTGAAGCAATACTTAATGGTTGTCTCGGAGGTTAAATAAAGTGAAAATTAGCAGTTTGCTTTTTTGTAGTATATTATTTATAAACTTTTACATGTATTTGTGGTACACTCGTCAACCGTAATTCAGTTATTTAACAGCTGATTTTCAAAGTCGAAGGTTCTCAGATAGAAATCCTAGTATAAATTGGTTGCTTTTATAAGGATTTGAATACTAGATAGTGGATACCAGTGTACTTTAGCGGTTTTTTTTCTTGTTTTAGCCTCCGGTAACTACCGTTCAGATAATACTTCAGAGGATGAATGAGGATGATATGTATGAGTGTAAATGAAGTGTAGTCTTGTACATTCTCAATTCGACCGTACCTGAGATGTGTGGTTAATTGAAACCCAACCACCAAAGAAGACCGGTATCCACGATCTAGTATTCAAATCCGTGTAAAAATAACTGACTTTACTAGGACTTGAACGCTGGAACTCTCGACTTCAAAATCAGCTG